>NW_027193723.1:0-20437 GCF_032444005.1 Ranitomeya imitator | reverse complement strand
CTACACTCTATACCCTACACTCTATACCCTACACTCTATACCCTACACTCTATACCCTACACTCTACACTCTATACCCTACACTCTATACCATACACTCTACACCCTACACTCTACACCCTACACTCTACACCCTACACTCTACACCCTACACTCTATACCCTACACTATACACTCTATACCCTACACTCTACACTCTACACTGTATACCATACACTTTATGCCCCACACTCTATACCCTAAACTCTACACTCTATATCCTACACTCTACACCCTAAGCTCTATACCCTACACTCTATACCCTACACTCTACACTCTATACCCTACACTCTATACCCTACACTCTATACCATAACCTCTACACCCTACACTCTACACCCTACACTCTATACCCTACACTCTATACCCTACACTCTACACTTTATACCCTACACTCTATACCCTACACTCTATACCCTGCACTCTACACCCTGCACAATACACCCTGCACTCTACACCCAACACTCTATACCCTACACTCTACACCCTACACTCTATACCCTACACTCTACACTCTATACCCTACACTCTATAGCCTACACTCTATACCCTACACTCTATACCCTACACTCTATACCCTACACTCTACACTCTATACCCTACACTCTATACCATACACTCTATACCCTACACTCTATACCATACACTCTATACCATACACTCTATACCATACACTCTATACCATACACTTTATACCCTACACTCTATACCCTACACGCTATACCATACACTCTATACCATACACTCTATACCCTACACTCTATACCCTACACTCTACACCCTACACTCTATACCCTACACTATATACCCTACACTCTACACTCTATACCCTACACTCTATACCATACACTCTACACCATACACTCTATAGCATACACTCTATACCCTACACTCTACACTCTGTACCCTACACTCTATACCCTACACTATACACTCTATACCCTACACTCTACACTTTATACCCTACTCTCTATACCCTACACTCTATACCCTACACTCTACAACGTGCACTCTATACCCTACACTCTATACCCTACACCCTACACTCTACACTCTATACCCTACACTCTATACCCTACACTCTATACCCTACACTCTACACTCTATACCCTACACTCTATAACATACACTCTATACACTACACTCTATACCTTACATTCTACACCCTACACTCTACACTCTATTCCCTACACTCTATACCCTACACTCTATACCCTACACTCTATACCCTACACTCTATACCCTACACTCTACACTCTATACCCTACACTCTATACCCTAAACTCTAATCCCTACACTCTAATCCCTACACTCTACACTCTATACCCTACACTCTATACCCTACACTCTACACCCTACACTCTACACCCTACACTCTAATCCCTACACTCTAATCCCTACACCCTACAATCTATACCCTACAGTCTATACTCTACACTCTACACCCTACACTCTACACTCTATACCCTACACTCTATACCCTACACTCTATACCCTACACCCTACACTCTACACCCTACACTCTACACCCTACACTCTACACTCTATTCCCTACACTCTACACCCTGCACTCTGTACCCTACACTCTACACTCTTTACCCTACCCTCTATACCCTACACTCTATACCCTACACTCTACACTCTATACCTTACACTCTATACCCTACACTCTATACCCTACACTCTAAACTCTATACCCTACACTCTACACTCTATACCCTACACTCTATAACATACAATCTATACCCTACACTCTATACCCTACACTCTATACCCTACACTCTATACCATACACTCTACACCCTACACTCTATACCATACACTCTACACCATACACTCTATAGCATACACTCTATACCCTACACTATACACTCTATATCCTACACTCTATACCCTTCACTCTATACCCTACACTATACACTCTATACCCTACACTCTACACTTTATACCCTACACTCTATACCCTACACTCTATACCCTACACTCTACAACCTGCACTCTATACCCTACACTCTATACCCTACACTCTACACTCTATACCCTACACTCTATACCCTACACTCTACACTGTATACCATACACTCTATGCCCCACACTCTATACCCTAAACTCTACACTCTATACCCTACACTCTACACCCTAAGCTCTATACCATACACTCTATACCCTACACTCTACACTCTATACCCTACACTCTATACCCTACACTCTATACCCTACACCCTACGCTCTATAAGCTACACTCTATAACCTACACTCTATGCCCTACACTCTATAACCTACACTCTATACCCTACACTCTATACCCTACACTCTATACCCTACACTCTATACCCTACACTGTACACTCTATACCCTACACTCTATACCCTACACTCTATACCCTACACTCTATACCCTACACTCTATACCATACACTCTATACCATACACTCTATACACTACACTTTATACCCTAAACTCTACACTCTATACCCTACACTCTATAACATACACTCTATACACTACACTCTATACCTTACACTCTATACCCTACACTCTATACCCTGCACTCTACACCCTGCACTCTACACCCTGCACTCTACACCCAACACTCTATACCCTACACTCTACACCCTACACACTATACCCTACACTCTACACCCTACACTCTATAGCCTACACTCTATACCCTACACTCTATACCCTACACTCTATACCCTACACTCTACACTCTATACCCTACACTCTATACCATACACTCTATACCCTACACTCTATACCATACACTCTATACCATACACTCTACACCATACACTCTATACCCTGCACTCTATACCCTACACTCTATACCCTACACTCTATACCATACTCTCTATACCATACACTCTATACCCTACACTCTATACCCTACACTCTATACCCTAAACTCTACACTCTATACCCTACACTCTACACCCTAAACTCTATACCATACACTCTATACCCTACACTCTACACTCTATACCCTACACTCTATACCCTACACTCTATACCCTACACCCTACGCTCTATAAGCTACACTCTATAACCTACACTCTATACCCTACACTCTATGACCTACACTCTATACCCTACACTCTATACCCTACACTCTATACCCTACACTCTATACCCTACACTCTACACTCTATACCCTACACTCTATACCCTACACTCTATACCCTACACTCTATACCCTACACTCTACACTCTATACCATACACTCTATACCATACACTCTATACACTACACTCTATACCCTAAACTCTACACTCTATACCCTACACTCTATAACATACACTCTATACACTACACTCTATACCTTACACTCTATACCCTACACTCTATACCCTGCACTCTACACCCTGCACTCTACACCCTGCACTCTACACCCAACACTCTATACCCTACACTCTACACCCTACACTCTATACCCTACACTCTACACCCTACACTCTATAGCCTACACTCTATACCCTACACTCTATACCCTAGACTCTATACCCTACACTCTACACTCTATACCCTACACTCTATACCATACACTCTATACCCTACACTCTATACCATACACTCTATACCATACACTCTATACCCTACAGTCTATACCCTACACTCTATACCCTACACTCTGTACCATACTCTCTATACCATACACTCTATACCCTACACTCTATACCCTACACTCTATACCCTACACTCTACACCCTACACTCTATACCCTACACTCTATACCCTACACTCTATACCCTACACTCTAAACTCTATACCCTACACTCTACACTCTACACTCTATACTCTACACTCTATAACATGCACTCTATACCCT
This sequence comes from Ranitomeya imitator, assembly GCF_032444005.1. Taxonomy (NCBI): domain Eukaryota; kingdom Metazoa; phylum Chordata; class Amphibia; order Anura; family Dendrobatidae; genus Ranitomeya; species Ranitomeya imitator. Next base: position 16,571 of record NW_027193723.1, on the reverse strand, counting down.
ACACTCTATACCCTACACTCTATACCCTACACTCTATACCCTACACTCTACACTCTATACCCTACATTCTATACCATACACTCCACACCATACACTCTATAGCATACACTCTATACCCTACACTCTACACTCTATACCCTACACTCTATACCCTACACTCTACACTCTATACCCTACACTCTATAACATACACTCTATACACTACACTCTATACCTTACACTCTATACCCTACACTTTACATTCTACACCCTACACTCTACACTCTATTCCCTACACTCTATACCCTACACTCTACACTCTATACCCTACACTCTATACCCTACACTCTATACCCTACACTCTATACCCTACACTCTGTACCCTACACTCTACACTCTATACCATACACTCTATACCATACACTCTATACACTACACTCTATACCCTAAACTCTACACTCTATACCCTACACTCTATAACATACACTCTATACACTACACTCTATACCTTACACTCTATACCCTACACTCTATACCCTGCACTCTACACCCCGCACTCTACACCCAGCACTCTACACCCAACACTCTATACCCTACACTCTACACCCTACACTCTATACCCTACACTCTACACCCTACACTCTATAGCCTACACTCTATACCCTACACTCTATACCCTACACTCTATACCCTACACTCTACACTCTATACCCTACACTCTATACCATACACCCTATACCCTACACTCTATACCATACACTCTATACCATACACTCTATACCATACACTCTATACCCTGCACTCTATACCCTACACTCTATACCCTACACTCTATACCAGACTCTCTATACCATACACTCTATACCCTACACTCTATACCCTACACTCTATACCCTACACTCTACACCCTACACTCTAATCCCTACACTCTAATCCCTACACCCTACACTCTATACCCTACACTCTATACCCTACACTCTACACCCTACACTCTACACTCTATACCCTACACTCTATACCCTACACTCTATACCCTACACCCTACACTCTACACCCTACACTCTACACCCTACACTCTACACCCTACACTCTACACTCTATACCCTACACTCTACACCCTGCACTCTGTACCCTACACTCTACACTCTTTACCCTACACTCTATACCCTACACTCTACACTCTATAACTTACACTCTATACCCTACACTCTATACCCTACACTCTAAACTCTATACCCTACACTCTACACTCTATACCCTACACTCTATAACATACACTCTATACCCTACACTCTATACCCTACACTCTATACCCTAAACTCTATACCATACACTCTACACCCTACACTCTATACCATACACTCTACACCATACACTCTATAGCATACACTCTATACCCTACACTATACACTCTATATCCTACACTCTATACCCTTCACTCTATACCCTACACTGTACACTCTATACCCTACACTCTACACTTTATACCCTACACTCTATACCCTACACTCTACAACCTGCACTCTATACCCTACACTCTATACCCTACACTCTACACTCTATACCCTACACTCTATACCCTACACTCTATACCCTACACTCTACACTGTATACCATACACTCTATGCCCCACACTCTATACCCTAAACTCTACACTCTATACCCTACACTCTACACCCTAAGCTCTATACCATACACTCTATACCCTACACTCTACACTCTATACCCTACACTCTATACTCTACACTCTATACCCTACACCCTACGCTCTATAAGCTACACTCTATAACCTACACTCTATACCCTACACTCTATAACCTACACTCTATACCCTACACTCTATACCCTACACTCTATACCCTACACTCTATACTCTACACTCTACACTCTATACCCTACACTCTATACCCTACACTCTACACTCTATACCATACACTCTATACCATACACGCTATACACTACACTCTATACCATAAACTCTACACTCTATACCCTACACTCTATAACAGACACTCTATACACTACACTCTATACCTTACACTCTATACCCTACACTCTATACCCTGCACTCTACACCCTGCACTCTAAACCCTGCACTCTACACCCAACACTCTATACCCTACACTCTACACCCTACACTCTATACCCTACACTCTACACCCTACACTCTATTGCCTACACTCTATACCCTACACTCTATACCCTACACTCTACACTCAATACCCTACACTCTATACCATACACTCTATACCCTACACTCTATACCATACACTCTATACCATACACTCTATACCATACACTCTATACCCTACACTCTATACCCTACACTCTATACCATACTCTCTATACCATACACTCTATACCCTACACTCTATACCCTACACTCTATACCCTACACTCTACACCCTACACTCTATACCCTACACTCTATACCCTACACTCTAAACTCTATACCCTACACTCTACACTCTATACTCTACACTCTATAACATGCACTCTATACCCTACACTCTATACCCTACACTCTATACCCTACACTCTATACCCTACACTCTACACTCTATACCCTACACTCTATACCATACACTCTACACCATACACTCTATAGCATACACTCTATACACTACACTCTACACTCTATACCCTACACTCTATACCCTACACTATACACTCTAAACCCTACATTCTATACCCTACACTCTACAACGTGCACTCTATACCCTACACTCTATACCCTACACCCTACACTCTATACCCTACACTCTATACCCTACACTCTATACCCTACACTCTATACCCTACACTCTACACTCTATACCCTACACTCTATAACATACACTCTATACACTACACTCTATACCTTACACTCTATACCCTACACTTTACATTCTACACCCTACACTCTACACTCTATTCCCTACACTCTATACCCTACACTCTATACCCTACACTCTATACCCTACACTCTAATCCCTACACTCTAATCCCTACACTCTACACTCTATACCCTACACTCTATACCCTACACTCTATACCCTACACTCTACACCCTACACTCTACACCCTACACTCTAATCCCTACACTCTAATCACTACACTCTATACCCTACACTCTATACCCTACACTCTACACCCTACACTCTACACTCTATACCCTACACTCTATACCCTACACTCTATACCCTACACCCTACACTCTACACACTACACTCTACACCATACACTCTACACCCTACACTCTACACTCTATACCCTACACTCTACACCCTGCACTCTGTACCCTACACTCTACACTCTTTACCCTACACTCTATACCCTACACTCTATACCCTACACTCTACACTCTATACCTTACACTCTATACCCTACACTCTATACCCTACACTCTAAACTCTATACCCTACACTCTACACTCTATACCCTACACTCTATAACATACACTCTATACCCTACACTCTATACCCTACACTCTATACCCTACACTCTATACCATACACTCTACACCCTACACTCTATACCATACACTCTACACCATACACTCTATAGCATACACTCTATACCCTACACTATACACTCTATACCCTACACTCTATACCCTACACTCTATACCCTACACTATACACTCTATACCCTACACTCTACACTTTATACCCTACACTCTATATCCTACACTCTACAACCTGCACTCTATACCCTACACTCTACACTCTATACCCTACACTCTATACCCTACACTCTATACCCTACACCCTACCCTCTATAAGCTACACTCTATACCCTACACTCTATACCCTACACTCTATAACCTACACTCTATACCCTACACTCTATACCCTACACTCTATACCCTACACTCTATACCCTACAATCTACACTCTATACCCTACACTCTATACCCTACACTCTATACCCTACACTCTATACCCTACACTTTATACCCTACACTCTACACTCTATACCATACACTCTAAACCATACACTCTATACACTACACTCTATACCCTAAACTCTACACTCTATACCCTACACTCTATAACATACACTCTATACACTACACTCTATACCTTACACTCTATACCCTACACTTTGCACTCTACACCCTATACTCTACACTCTACATTCTATACCCTACACTCTATACCCTACACTCTACACTCTATAGCCTACACTCTATACCCTACACTCTATACCCTACACTCTATACCCTACACTCTATACACTACACTCTACACTTTATACCCTACGCTCTATACCATACACTCTATACCCTACACTCTACAACCTGCACTCTATACCCTACACTCTATACCCTACACTCTACACCCTACACTCTACACTCTACAGCCTACACTCTATACCCTACACTCTATACCCTACACTCTATACCCTACACTCTATACACTACACTCTACACTTTATACCCTACGCTCTATACCATACACTCTATACCCTACACTCTACAACCTGCACTCTATACCCTACACTCTATACCCTACACTCTACACCCTACACTCTATACCCTACACTCTTAACCCTACACTCTACACTCTATAACCTACACTCTATACCCTACACTCTACACTTTATACCCTACACTCTATACCATACACTCTATACCCTACACTCCATACCCTACACTCTACACTTTATACCCCACACTCTATACCATACACTCTATACCCTACACTCTACACCTTACACTCTATACCCTACATTCTATCCCCTACACTCTACACTCTATACCCTACACTCTACACTCTACTCTATACCCTACACTCTATACCCTACACTCTACACTCTATACCCTACACTCTACACCCTACACTCTATACCCTATACTCTATACCCTACACTCTATACCCTACACTCTAATCCCTACACTCTATACCCTACACTCTATACCATACACTCTACACCCTACACCCTACACTCTACACCCTACACCCTATACCCTACACTCTATACCCTACACTCTATACCCTACACTCTATACCCTACACTATACACTCTATACCCTACACTCTACGCGTTCTACCCTACACTCTATACCCTACACTCTATACCCTACACTCTATACCCTACACTCTACACTCTATACCCTACACTCTATACCATACACTCTATACCCTACACTCTATACCCTACACTCTATATCCTACACTCTATACCCTACACTCTATACCATACACTCATTACTCTACACCCTAAACTCTATACTCTACACTCTATACCATACACTCTATACCCTACACTCTATACACTACACTCTACACTCTATACCCTACACTCTATAGCCTACACTCTATACCCTACACTCTATACCCTACACTCTATACCCTACACCCTACACTCTATACCCTACACTCTATACCCTACACTCTACACTTTATACCCTACACTCTATACCATACACTCTATACCCTACACTCTATACCCTACACTCTACACTTTATACCCTACGCTCTATACCATACACTCTATACCCTACACTCTACAACCTGCACTCTATACCCTACACTCTATACCCTACACTCTACACCCTACACTCTACACTCTATAGCCTACACTCTATACCCTACACTCTATACCCTACACTCTATACCCTACACTCTATACACTACACTCTACACTTTATACCCTACGCTCTATACCATACACTCTATACCCTACACTCTACAACCTGCACTCTATACCCTACACTCTATACCCTACATTCTACACCCTACACTCTGTACCCTACACTCTTTACCCTACACTCTATACCCTACACTCCATACCCTACACTCTACACTTTATACCCCACACTCTATACCATACACTCTATACCCTACACTCTACACCTTACACTCTATACCCTACATTCTATCCCCTACACTCTATACCCTACACTCTACACTCTACTCTATACCCTACACTCTATACCCTACACTCTACACTCTATACCCTACACTCTACACCCTACACTCTAATCCCTACACTCTATACCCTACACTCTATACCATACACTCTACACCCTACACCCTACACTCTACACCCTACACCCTATACCCTACACTCTATACCCTACACTCTATACCCTACACTCTATACCCTACACTATACACTCTATACCCTACACTCTACGCGTTCTACCCTACACTCTATACCCTACACTCTATACCCTACACTCTATACCCTACACTCTACACTCTATACCCTACACTCTATACCATACACTCTATACCCTACACTCTATACGCTACACTCTATATCCTACACTCTATACCCTACACTCTATACCATACACTCATTACTCTACACTCTATACCCTAAACTCTATACTCTACACTCTATACCATACACTCTATACCCTACACTCTATACACTACACTCTACACTCTATACCCTACACTCTATAGCCTACACTCTATACCCTACACTCTATACCCTACACTTTATACCCTACACCCTACACTCTATACCCTACACTCTATACCCTACACTCTACACTTTATACCCTACACTCTATACCATACACTCTATACCCTACACTCTATACTCTACACTTTATACCCTACACTCTATACCATACACTCTATACCCTACACTCTATACCCTACACTCTATACCCTACACTCTATACCTTACACTAAAAACTCTATACCCTACATTCTACACTGTATACCATACACTCTATGCCCCACACTCTATACCCTAAACTCTACACTCTATACTCTACACTCTACACCCTAAGCTCTATGCCATACACTCTATACCCTACACTCTACACTCTATACCCTACACTCTATAATCTACACTCTATACCCTACACTCTATACCCTACACTCTATACCCTACACTCTATACCCTACACTCTACACTCTATACCCTACACTCTATACCCTACACTCTATATCCTACACTCTATACCCTACACTCTACACTCTATACCCTACACTCTATACCATACACTCTACACCCTACACTCTATACCATACACTCTATACCCTACACTCTACACCCTACACTTTATACCCTACACTCTACAATCTATACCCTACACTCTATTCCATACACTCTATACCCTACACTCTATACCCTACATGCTACACTCTATACTCTACACTCTATACCATACACTCTACACCCTACACTCTATACCATACACTCTATACCCTACACTCTACACCCTACACTTTATACCCTACACTCTACACTCTATACCCTACACTCTATACCCTACACTCTATATCCTACACTCTATACCCTACACTCTACAGTCTATACCCTACACTCTATACCCTACACTCTATACCCTACACTCTACTACCTACACTTTATACCCTACACTCTATACCATACACTCTATACCCTACACGCTACACTCTATACCCTACACTCTATACCCTACACTCTATACCCTACACTCTACACTCTATACCCTACACTCTATACCCTACATTCTATACCGTACACTCTATACCCTACACTCTACACTCTATACCCTACACTCTATACCCTACACTCTATACCCTACACTCTATACCCTACACTCTACACTCTATACCCTACACTCTACACCCTACACTCTATACCCTATACTCTATACCCTACACTCTATACCCTACACTCTAATCCCTACACTCTATACCCTACACTCTATACCATACACTCTACACCCTACACCCTACACTCTACACCCTACACCCTATACCCTACACTCTATACCCTACACTCTATACCCTACACTCTATACCCTACACTATACACTCTATACCCTACACTCTACGCGTTCTACCCTACACTCTATACCCTACACTCTATACCCTACACTCTATACCCTACACTATACACTCTATACCCTACACTCTATACCCTACACTCTATACCCTACACTATACACTCTATACCCTACACTCTACACTTTATACCCTACACTCTATATCCTACACTCTACAACCTGCACTCTATACCCTACACTCTACACTCTATACCCTACACTCTATACCCTACACTCTATACCCTACACCCTACCCTCTATAAGCTACACTCTATACCCTACACTCTATACCCTACACTCTATAACCTACACTCTATACCCTACACTCTATACCCTACACTCTATACCCTACACTCTATACCCTACAATCTACACTCTATACCCTACACTCTATACCCTACACTCTATACCCTACACTCTATACCCTACACTTTATACCCTACACTCTACACTCTATACCATACACTCTAAACCATACACTCTATACACTACACTCTATACCCTAAACTCTACACTCTATACCCTACACTCTATAACATACACTCTATACACTACACTCTATACCTTACACTCTATACCCTACACTTTGCACTCTACACCCTATACTCTACACTCTACATTCTATACCCTACACTCTATACCCTACACTCTACACTCTATAGCCTACACTCTATACCCTACACTCTATACCCTACACTCTATACCCTACACTCTATACACTACACTCTACACTTTATACCCTACGCTCTATACCATACACTCTATACCCTACACTCTACAACCTGCACTCTATACCCTACACTCTATACCCTACACTCTACACCCTACACTCTACACTCTACAGCCTACACTCTATACCCTACACTCTATACCCTACACTCTATACCCTACACTCTATACACTACACTCTACACTTTATACCCTACGCTCTATACCATACACTCTATACCCTACACTCTACAACCTGCACTCTATACCCTACACTCTATACCCTACACTCTACACCCTACACTCTATACCCTACACTCTTAACCCTACACTCTACACTCTATAACCTACACTCTATACCCTACACTCTACACTTTATACCCTACACTCTATACCATACACTCTATACCCTACACTCCATACCCTACACTCTACACTTTATACCCCACACTCTATACCATACACTCTATACCCTACACTCTACACCTTACACTCTATACCCTACATTCTATCCCCTACACTCTACACTCTATACCCTACACTCTACACTCTACTCTATACCCTACACTCTATACCCTACACTCTACACTCTATACCCTACACTCTACACCCTACACTCTATACCCTATACTCTATACCCTACACTCTATACCCTACACTCTAATCCCTACACTCTATACCCTACACTCTATACCATACACTCTACACCCTACACCCTACACTCTACACCCTACACCCTATACCCTACACTCTATACCCTACACTCTATACCCTACACTCTATACCCTACACTATACACTCTATACCCTACACTCTACGCGTTCTACCCTACACTCTATACCCTACACTCTATACCCTACACTCTATACCCTACACTCTACACTCTATACCCTACACTCTATACCATACACTCTATACCCTACACTCTATACCCTACACTCTATATCCTACACTCTATACCCTACACTCTATACCATACACTCATTACTCTACACCCTAAACTCTATACTCTACACTCTATACCATACACTCTATACCCTACACTCTATACACTACACTCTACACTCTATACCCTACACTCTATAGCCTACACTCTATACCCTACACTCTATACCCTACACTCTATACCCTACACCCTACACTCTATACCCTACACTCTATACCCTACACTCTACACTTTATACCCTACACTCTATACCATACACTCTATACCCTACACTCTATACCCTACACTCTACACTTTATACCCTACGCTCTATACCATACACTCTATACCCTACACTCTACAACCTGCACTCTATACCCTACACTCTATACCCTACACTCTACACCCTACACTCTACACTCTATAGCCTACACTCTATACCCTACACTCTATACCCTACACTCTATACCCTACACTCTATACACTACACTCTACACTTTATACCCTACGCTCTATACCATACACTCTATACCCTACACTCTACAACCTGCACTCTATACCCTACACTCTATACCCTACATTCTACACCCTACACTCTGTACCCTACACTCTTTACCCTACACTCTATACCCTACACTCCATACCCTACACTCTACACTTTATACCCCACACTCTATACCATACACTCTATACCCTACACTCTACACCTTACACTCTATACCCTACATTCTATCCCCTACACTCTATACCCTACACTCTACACTCTACTCTATACCCTACACTCTATACCCTACACTCTACACTCTATACCCTACACTCTACACCCTACACTCTAATCCCTACACTCTATACCCTACACTCTATACCATACACTCTACACCCTACACCCTACACTCTACACCCTACACCCTATACCCTACACTCTATACCCTACACTCTATACCCTACACTCTATACCCTACACTATACACTCTATACCCTACACTCTACGCGTTCTACCCTACACTCTATACCCTACACTCTATACCCTACACTCTATACCCTACACTCTACACTCTATACCCTACACTCTATACCATACACTCTATACCCTACACTCTATACCCTACACTCTATATCCTACACTCTATACCCTACACTCTATACCATACACTCATTACTCTACACTCTATACCCTAAACTCTATACTCTACACTCTATACCATACACTCTATACCCTACACTCTATACACTACACTCTACACTCTATACCCTACACTCTATAGCCTACACTCTATACCCTACACTCTATACCCTACACTTTATACCCTACACCCTACACTCTATACCCTACACTCTATACCCTACACTCTACACTTTATACCCTACACTCTATACCATACACTCTATACCCTACACTCTATACTCTACACTTTATACCCTACACTCTATACCATACACTCTATACCCTACACTCTATACCCTACACTCTATACCCTACACTCTATACCTTACACTAAAAACTCTATACCCTACATTCTACACTGTATACCATACACTCTATGCCCCACACTCTATACCCTAAACTCTACACTCTATACTCTACACTCTACACCCTAAGCTCTATGCCATACACTCTATACCCTACACTCTACACTCTATACCCTACACTCTATAATCTACACTCTATACCCTACACTCTATACCCTACACTCTATACCCTACACTCTATACCCTACACTCTACACTCTATACCCTACACTCTATACCCTACACTCTATATCCTACACTCTATACCCTACACTCTACACTCTATACCCTACACTCTATACCATACACTCTACACCCTACACTCTATACCATACACTCTATACCCTACACTCTACACCCTACACTTTATACCCTACACTCTACAATCTATACCCTACACTCTATTCCATACACTCTATACCCTACACTCTATACCCTACATGCTACACTCTATACTCTACACTCTATACCATACACTCTACACCCTACACTCTATACCATACACTCTATACCCTACACTCTACACCCTACACTTTATACCCTACACTCTACACTCTATACCCTACACTCTATACCCTACACTCTATATCCTACACTCTATACCCTACACTCTACAGTCTATACCCTACACTCTATACCCTACACTCTATACCCTACACTCTACTACCTACACTTTATACCCTACACTCTATACCATACACTCTATACCCTACACGCTACACTCTATACCCTACACTCTATACCCTACACTCTATACCCTACACTCTACACTCTATACCCTACACTCTATACCCTACATTCTATACCGTACACTCTATACCCTACACTCTACACTCTATAACCTACACTCTATACCCTACACTCTATACCCTACACTCTATACCCTACACTCTACACTCTATACCCTACACTCTACACCCTACACTCTATACCCTATACTCTATACCCTACACTCTATACCCTACACTCTAATCCCTACACTCTATACCCTACACTCTATACCATACACTCTACACCCTACACCCTACACTCTACACCCTACACCCTATACCCTACACTCTATACCCTACACTCTATACCCTACACTCTATACCCTACACTATACACTCTATACCCTACACTCTACGCGTTCTACCCTACACTCTATACCCTACACTCTATACCCTACACTCTATACCCTACACTCTACACTCTATACCCTACACTCTATACCATACACTCTATACCCTACACTCTATACCCTACACTCTATATCCTACACTCTATACCCTACACTCTATACCATACACTCATTACTCTACACCCTAAACTCTATACTCTACACTCTATACCATACACTCTATACACTACACTCTATACACTACACTCTACACTCTATACCCTACACTCTATAGCCTACACTCTATACCCTACACTCTATACCCTACACTCTATACCCTACACCCTACACTCTATACCCTACACTCTATACCCTACACTCTACACTTTATACCCTACACTCTATACCATACACTCTATACCCTACACTCTATACCCTACACTCTACACTTTATACCCTACGCTCTATACCATACACTCTATACCCTACACTCTACAACCTGCACTCTATACCCTACACTCTATACCCTACACTCTACACCCTACACTCTACACTCTATAGCCTACACTCTATACCCTACACTCTATACCCTACACTCTATACCCTACACTCTATACACTACACTCTACACTTTATACCCTACGCTCTATACCATACACTCTATACCCTACACTCTACAACCTGCACTCTATACCCTACACTCTATACCCTACATTCTACACCCTACACTCTATACCCTACACTCTTTACCCTACACTCTATACCCTACACTCCATACCCTACACTCTACACTTTATACCCCACACTCTATACCATACACTCTATACCCTACACTCTACACCTTACACTCTATACCCTACATTCTATCCCCTACACTCTATACCCTACACTCTACACTCTACTCTATACCCTACACTCTATACCCTACACTCTACACTCTATACCCTACACTCTACACCCTACACTCTATACCCTATACTCTATACCCTACACTCTATACCCTACACTCTAATCCCTACACTCTATACCCTACACTCTATACCATACACTCTACACAGTACACCCTACACTCTACACCCTACACCCTATACCCTACACTCTATACCCTACACTCTATACCCTACACTCTATACCCTACACTATACACTCTATACCCTACACTCTATGCGTTCTACCCTACACTCTATACCCTACACTCTATACCCTACACTCTATACCCTACACTCTACACTCTATACCCTACACTCTATACCATACACTCTATACCCTACACTCTATACCCTACACTCTATATCCTACACTCTATACCCTACACTCTATACCATACACTCATTACTCTACACTCTATACCCTAAACTCTATACTCTACACTCTATACCATACACTCTATACCCTACACTCTATACACTACACTCTACACTCTATACCCTACACTCTATAGCCTACACTCTATACCCTACACTCTATACCCTACACTCTATACCCTACACCCTACACTCTATACCCTACACTCTATACCCTACACTCTACACTTTATACCCTACACTCTATACCATACACTCTATACCCTACACTCTATACTCTACACTTTATACCCTACACTCTATACCATACACTCTATACCCTACACTCTATACCCTACACTCTATACCCTACACTCTATACCTTACACTAAAAACTCTATACCCTACATTCTACACTGTATACCATACACTCTGTGCCCCACACTCTATACCCTAAACTCTACACTCTATACTCTACACTCTACACCCTAAGCTCTATGCCATACACTCTATACCCTACACTCTACACTCTATACCCTACACTCTATACTCTACACTCTATACCCTACACTCTATACCCTACACTCTATACCCTACACTCTATACCCTACACTCTACACTCTATACCCTACACTCTATACCCTACACTCTATATCCTACACTCTATACCCTACACTCTACACTCTATACCCTACACTCTATACCATACACTCTACACCCTACACTCTATACCATACACTCTATACCCTACACTCTACACCCTACACTTTATACCCTACACTCTACAATCTATACCCTACACTCTATTCCATACACTCTATACCCTACACTCTATACCCTACATGCTACACTCTATACTCTACACTCTATACCATACACTCTACACCCTACACTCTATACCATACACTCTATACCCTACACTCTACACCCTACACTTTATACCCTACACTCTACACTCTATACCCTACACTCTATACCCTACACTCTATATCCTACACTCTATACCCTACACTCTACAGTCTATACCCTACACTCTATACCCTACACTCTATACCCTACACTCTACTACCTACACTTTATACCCTACACTCTATACCATACACTCTATACCCTACACGCTACACTCTATACCCTACACTCTATACCCTACACTCTATACCCTACCCTCTACACTCTATACCCTACACTCTATACCCTACATTCTATACCGTACACTCTATACCCTACACTCTACACTCTATACCCTACACTCTATACCCTACACTCTATACCCTACACTCTACACTCTATACCCTACACTCTATACCCTACACTCTACACTCTATACCCTACACTCTATACACTACACTCTAATCCCTACACTCTACACTCTATACACTACACTCTATACCCTACACTCTATACCCTACACTCTACACTCTATACCCTACACTCTATACACTACACTCTAATCCCTACACTCTACACTCTATACACTACACTCTATACCCTACACTCTATACCCTACACTCTACACTCAATACCCTAAACTCTATACCCTACACTCTATACCCTACACTCTATACCCTACACTCTACACTCTATACCCTACACTCTATACCCTACACTCTACACTCTATACCCTACACTCTATACACTACACTCTAATCCCTACACTCTACACTCTATACACTACACTCTATACCCTACACTCTATACCCTACACTCTACACTCTATACCCTACACTCTATACCCTTCACTCTATACCCTACACTCTACACTTTATACCCTACAATCTATACCCTACACTCTACACTCTATTCCATACACTCTATACCCTACACTCTATACCCTACACTCTATACCCTACACTCTACACTCTATACCCTACACTCTATACCCTACACTCTATACTCTACACTCTATACCCTACACTCTACACTCTATACCCTACACTCTATACCCTACACTCTATACCCTACACTCTATACCCTACACTCTACACTCTATACCCTACACTCCATACCCTACACTCTATATCCTACACTCTATACCCTACACTCTACAGTCTATACCCTACACTCTATACCCTACACTTTATACCCTACACTCTACAACCTACACTTTATACCCTTCACTCTATACCATACACTCTATACCCTACACGCTACACTCTATACCCTACACTCTATACCCTACACTCTATACCCTACACTCTACACTCTATACCCTACACTCTATACCCTACACTCTATACCGTACATTCTGTACCCTACACTCTATACCCTACACTCTATACCCTACACTCTACACTCTATACCCTACACTCTATTCCCTACACTCTATACCGTACACTCTTATACCCTACACTCTATACCCTACACTCTACACTCTATACCCTACACTCTATACCATACACTCTACACCCTACACTCTATACCATACACTCTATACCCTACACTCTACACCCTACACTTTATACCCTACACTCTACACTCTATACTTTACACTCTATTCCATACACTCTATACCCTACACTCTATACCATACACTCTACACTCTATACCCTACACTCTAAACCATACACTCTACACCCTACACTCTATACCATACACTCTATACCCTACACTCTACACATACATAGTAACATAGTAACATAGTTAGTAAGGCCGAAAAAAGACATTTGTCCATCCAGTTCAGCCTATATTCCATCATAATAAATACCCAGATCTACGTCCTTCTACAGAACCTAATAATTGTATGATACAATATTGTTCTGCTCCAGGAAGACATCCAGGCCTCTCTTGAACCCCTCGACTGAGTTCGCCATCACCACCTCCTCAGGCAAGCAATTCCAGATTCTCACTGCCCTAACAGTAAAGAATCCTCTTCTATGTTGGTGGAAAAACCTTCTCTCCTCCAGACGCAAAGAATGCCCCCTTGTGCCCGTCACCTTCCTTGGTATAAACAGATCCTCAGCGAGATATTTGTATTGTCCCCTTATATACTTATACATGGTTATTAGATCGCCCCTCAGTCGTCTTTTTTCTAGACTAAATAATCCTAATTTCGCTAATCTATCTGGGTATTGTAGTTCTCCCATCCCCTTTATTAATTTTGTTGCCCTCCTTTGTACTCTCTCTAGTTCCATTATATCCTTCCTGAGCACCGGTGCCCAAAACTGGACACAGTACTCCATGTGCGGTCTAACTAGGGATTTGTACAGAGGCAGTATAATGCTCTCATCATGTGTATCCAGACCTCTTTTAATGCACCCCATGATCCTGTTTGCCTTGGCAGCTGCTGCCTGGCACTGGCTGCTCCAGGTA
>NW_027193722.1:0-31378 GCF_032444005.1 Ranitomeya imitator | reverse complement strand
TCTCCACGCCCCCCTTCCCTAGTGTTGGGTTCCCTTCCCCTTATCCCTTCGTGTTGCACTTAGTCTTTCCTACACTGGGCATGACATGAGCTCAGTGATTGTCTGCAATGGTCAAATGCACCATATTCATCACATCAATATTGCAGTCTAAAACAATGATCTGGAGCAATGGTGGAGAGCAGGGGTCAGTGAGTAAACCTCTGTTTGTTATTTCTAACCTGTGGAGACATACAGGGTAAAAACAAAATGTTCTTGGAAAATAAGTTATGAAGTTATTCTGATAGACCATAACCCATTAGTGTCTAGAAATGATGACCTTGTGGTCTGTGACCTCGGCAAAACCAGACATCATACCTGAAATATAAAGGACTGCCGTATAGCAGTATACCCATAACTCTCTTATTATTATACCTAGGTCTTTGATTCAGAGAAGTGACCTTGCTAAAAGTTAGTCAGGGATTTTTTTATGTCATTTTAGGGTCACTAAATCTAAAGGAGAAGTATCCAATAAATGTTTAAAAAATGAGTTGCTAAATGTCTCTACATATTTCATGTATATGACATTGTTCTAGACTTCCAGACTGTTGCGAGCCAAAATGACTTGCTTAAATGCCAAGTTTCTTAATTCTCATGACATGTCTTACCCATATACATTGGATAAATGTCAAACCCACCAATTATGGCATGATGGGCCAACTATCTAATTTGCCCTCAATGTTCTAATTTTCCCTCAATGGCAGAAGATTGGGCATGTTGAATTTCAACATGTATGAGCTTTTGTTCTCAAAGGAAATAAGCCCATGCCTTAAGGTACCTTCACACATAACGATTTCGTTAACGATATCGTTGCAACGTCACGCTTTTTGTGACGTAGCAACGATATCGTTAACGAAATCGTTATGCGTTACAGCGACCAACGATCAGGCCCCTGCTGGGAGATCGTTGGTCGCTGGGGAATGATCAGGACCTTTTTTTGGTCGCTGATCACCCGCTGTCATCGCTGAATCGGCGTAGGTGATGCCGATCCAGCGATGTGTTCACTGGTAACCAGGGTAAATATCGGGTTACTAAGCGCAGGGCCACGCTTAGTAACCCGATATTTACCCTGGTTACCATTGTAAAAGTTAAAAAAAAAAAAACAGTACATACTCACATTCCGATGTCTGTCACGTCCCCCACCGTCAGCTTCCCTGCACTGACTGTGTCAGCGCCGGCCGGCCGTAAAGCAGAGCACAGCAGTGACGTCACCGCTGTGCTCTGCTTTACGACCGGCGCTGACAGTCAGTGCAGGGAAGCTGACGGCGGGGGACGTGACAGACATCGGAATATGAGTATGTACTGTTTTTTTTTTTTAACTTTTACAATGGTAACCAGGGTAAATATCGGGTTACTAAGTGCGGCCCTGCGCTTAGTAACCCGATATTTACCCTGGTTACCCGGGGACTTCGGCATCGTTGAAGACAGTTTCAACGATGCCGAAGTCTTTCCCCTGATCGTTGGTCGCTGGAGAGAGCTGACTGTGTGACAGCTCCCCAGCGACCACACAACGACTTACCAACGATGACGGCCAGGTCGTATCGCTGGTGATCATTGGTAAGTCGTTTAGTGTAACGGTACCTTTACTCTCATGTCCCTATTGGAAACACAGGAACTTTGAGGCAATTGTACAATGTTTGGAGAGTATTACGCACAGGTCCAATTCTACTTAGAACCTATGTGGAAGAATTCTTAATCTCTTGACAACCACCATATTGTTGTTTTTTTAAAGCCGCTGTTAAGGTTACTTCTTGTGAAACAATGCCTGGTGCTTTGGAAGAAGTTTGAAACACTGTACTCTACACAATCCTGATGTCCAGACTGCCATGACTTCGGCATTAAGTAATGATCAAGACACCAATCAACCCCTTAGATGCCCTGGTCAATAAAGAACATAGCGTGTAAGGTGTTGCCTGTGGTTTATCTGTTAAATGGTTATGGATTAAGGCTGAGTTCAACTGAGCCTTTTTGCTTAGTTTTTGGGGTAGAAATTCTCCAAAATCCACATAAGAAAACTCAAAACTCCTCAAAAACTTGGAAGTTTCTGCTAAAAAAAAACTTGGCAAAAAGACTCAATGTGAACACACTCTAACAGATTGATTCCCCATCCCTTTGCTAAAACATGCAAGAGTCCAATACTTTCTTATATCTTCCGGGAATCTGGCAAAGAACTCAATGTCTGCCATAGGTATCAGCGGGATGATCTAAAAGATTGCTGCATTAACAAGTAATAATGCTTTGAAATATAATTTATTTCAAAACACTATAAAATAAATCACATGATTGCTGCTACAATAAAAATGTTTATATACAGTAAGTTTAATAAACATTAAAAAAAAGTTCCCCCTAAAAAGGCAGAATAAAATACTAATAAAAATACAGAGGCACGTTTAAAACAGTATAAACAAACTGCACATGACAGCAAAAAATAAAATTAAAATAAAAAATCTACACAGTTGTTACTTGCGCAATCGTATCGATTGACCCATATTATTTTACCCCATTGTAAAATTACTGGAGGAAATAATATTTGTTATTTCTGTTATTATTTTACAGGTCCCTCTTCAAAAAAATAAATAAAAGTTGCCATTTGCCTGTTATCTTATAGATAATATAAATTTGTATAATTAGATTTGAACAATCTTTAAACAGACTTCAGACAGGGTGGGGAATATTCTTTTACGGTTGTATATTTTTAATTTAGTATGTTTATTGCCATCCGTACATGAAATGTAATTCTGTCTTCAATGGAAATAATGTAGACTCAACGGCTCGTGAGCCAAAGATCACATGAATCAGTGGACTAATTAATCAAAATCATTCCATCATTCATTCCTGATTTTCATAGGCCTGCACCCCATTATGAAACCATAAATACCAGGCCATTTCCAACCAGAGGACATCTGAATTACGTCTCAAAGCACTGATCCATCAAGTAGTTTATCAGAATATTTCATGACCTTCTCTAAAATTCAATTTAAGGAATGTTTTCCTGAGTTCTATAGAAAATGTATATACATCATACATAACAAATACCTTTTGGTGGTGAAGGTTCCCATGACTTTAGTGCAGCTGGAGTTGTCTCCTCCACAAATTCCACATTTGTCAAACTGAAGCTTAGATCCTATAATTCCATCACACCCAGTACGGACACATTTCCCTTTTACACAAACAGAATTACTGTATGGTCTACATTCAGTGCCATCGGTCACCTACAGAGAACATAAACAGGACATCCCACAATTATACACATTTACTGCAGAACTTACATGGTTATGGATGCTTCAATGAAGTCAACTTCAACTCTGGGTCAGCATTTTTCAAGTCAACATGATATCAACATCAATGGACTAATACTTTTTAGGAGGACTTGAGAACTGTTATGTAACCCCCTGAGGGAACCATATACTGGTTACTGAAATTTCCCCTTAAATCTTTCATGTTAAATATAAGTTGGAGAGGTCATCCAATTTAGACGTACAAAAATTAGTAGTCTGTCTTGGACAACATGTAAAAGCTACAAAGCTACAATATGTACAGTAGCATGAAAAGTATGGTAGAATGAGTGAGCATTGACACTATAGTTTCTCCATAATGGTGGAATTGAGGTCCATGGCCTGCCTTAGCTATGTTCAGATCTTTATGGCTGCAAAGGCAGTCAACATACAGAAACAAGACATTGTTCTCCTTTGAGGCAGGACTTATTCAAACTCGGTATCTGTGACATGGAAGGCAGAGACTTTAACAGTGAGCCATAAAAATACTGACAAAGCCACGAGCATAGAGGTAATACATGTGGGGCTCATCGCATGGTGCTACTTTGACTCCACCACAGCAACCCATTTCTACCATCCTTAGTATAGCTATATTATATATTGTAGGGGGTAACCTCAGCAAAAAAAAAAAAAAATGAAGATTTGATGCTTTTTCAAAGGTGAGTACATTTATTAGGATCCGGCAACAGATGATTTCCAACGTTTTGACCAGTGCAATGGTCTTTTTCAAGGACATCTGTATGACAAAGAAGCCAATTATATGATGATGTGTGGTGTTATGGCAGATGCATGTCATATCACCTCACATCATCATAAACTTGGCTCCTTACTCATAGAGATGTCCTTGAAAGAGACCATTATACTTTTCGAAACGTTGGAATTCATCAAAGATAAGGAGCATGGATGCAATACATAACCCGCACATGCAGTCCTGAAGGCCCCTTGATATGCGCTAAGTATGGGGCATGGTGTGGTTACCAGCCCCTTATTCACAGCATTTCTATGATTACAATTAACTATTTAGTGGCAGTAATGTTAACTTGTTTACAGAGCACTAAGCACTTTACTTCATGGTTACTTTTTTCTGGTATCGGTCCATGCATATTATGATAAGGGGATAGTGACCCCCACAAATAAGAGACATATAGTAATTAGTCTGGATTGATCTTGAATAATAATATTGCGTCCCTCTCTGGCGATCCGGTGCCACGCATATCTGAGCTCCTCACCCTGATTATGGGCCACAGACTCCATTAGCGACTTAGTTCGCCTAGAGCCCTTTCGTTTTCTCATTTATTGCATTACTCCACAGTTTCGCGTAAGAAGGTGATTTTTCCTTCCACACGTTGTAACCAGCTTAACCAGATAAATTGGAAATTGTTCTGAAGAAGGTCCGGTGGGACCGAAAACGTTTAACTGTCGAAACTGTATCTGGGACTTGCAATAAAGCTGATTAACTTCACCTTACTACCGTTTTGAGTGCCAAGTTTATTGTATACAATAATATATATTACTCTGCCCATATAATTTACTGTGTATTAGTTGTGTCTGTGCATTTTGACTGTCTAAACATATGGCCTTGCGCCTGCGGTTATATATTGCATGTGTATCTCCCAGAGTACGGTATTGAATATGTTTTAGATATAAAAAAGAAAGTTGGTTTTTATTAGTATTTAATAAAATTTTGCTGTTCTTGGATACCTATGACACTTGCTTCCTCTGCTCTTTTTTGTTTTTTTTGTTGTATATCTCATTTGATCCATAGGTCATGATATCACTAACCAATATCATAAAAATTAAATATTCATCTCTGCACAATAGATTCACTCATCTGTAATCTACAGCAGCCATTATATCTACTTTTAACATTTTGAATACCAATGCAACATAAAGGCAAACTGTCAGGGTCTTCATACTGACCATACACAGTAGGTGGCTGTCAGCTGAATGAAGACAAGACCAAGTTGATTGTCAACTGACCTCTTGGCCGGCTCTCCCATACACAAAATGGCTAATGTGGCTGAGCGTTTTCAACTGAGACGTCAACCGGGGGGGTTACCTCTGGGAGAACAATGTGGTCAACAGTCCGAAATTGGACTTATGCGATCGACATCTCCTCTGACCATCAGTTAGCCGACACCCCCATACATAATCGGCCGAACCTGTCAATATTGGCAGGGCTTGGGCAACATAAGTCTACGGTGCATGGGGGCCTTTAGAGTCACCAAACTAATCACAAAGATTGTTAGGGCAGTAAAATACAAGTTCAATGATACATTTCCAAGCCACAAATGGATGTTCCATTCTTGAGAAAATCAACTTTGAACGTTTGTATAAATGAGGCCGAGAATGCAATGAGGCAGGTCGATTCCCAGAAAGTGCATTCGTCGTCCTCCTCCTTCTTCTTCTCTGCCTAATGTTGCCTCCATGTGATTGACATCTGTTCAGCATTGTTCAGTCAGCAGAATCATGAAATTATCTGTGTTCAACAGGCATCAATCATGCCCATGGGAGTGGCACTATGGGGGGAATAATGAAGGAGAATGGCGCACTTGCCAATAATTGTCCCACACTTGTTGCCCTTATGACCTCATTTACCTTAAATTTCAAAGTAGATTTTTTTTTTTAGTGATAGAATATCCATTTTTGGTTAGGAAGTTACGTGTGAACTAGTCTTTTACTATCTTACTCAGCTTTTGACAGCACTTAAAATCAAAGAATGGCTGATAAGTTGGAGTGAGTTTACAGATTTCTACATATTTCACATTTTAGCATAATAATGTGATAATTTTACCTTTTGTGAGAAGACAACATAATATCCAGTTCCTTTAGCCTGACATATGAGCTTGCAGACATCTCCCGGCTGAATCCCTGCATATTTCGGAACCCACTCAACAAATGTCTTGACACCCTTTGCATCAGTTTGATAACCGTTCCTTGCTTCACACTGCTGCTGTCGGAATGATTTAGCTTTAGGGAAAAAGAAAATAAAGTTCTGATGTTATATCTCCTTTCATATTATTCTTTTTTTGTACATTCTTAGAACAAGAAGAAAAAATGGCATCGTTTCCCGTCTTCATATTTCTTGCCAAAACAGGGACGCATCGCAGCAGGAGACAAGCTAACAAAATTGCCATTTGGGAAAGCTTTTTTACTGCTTTTCTCTGCTTGGCAAAATTTCCATCCTTGATAAAAAAAAATATATATTCTGAAAACAAAACCCAAAATATGGGTACTTAAGGTAAGTAATTCCTAAACTTATTATTGAGGGAGCAACAGAAGTGTTTTTTTAACTTCTGGGAAACTTTATGCATGAATTTCTACTTTAACCCCTTCATGATCGGGGGATTTTTCGTTTTTCCGTGTTCGTTTTTCGCTCCCCTCCTTCCCAGAGCCATAACTTTTTTATTTTTCTGTCAATTTGGCCATGTGAGGGCTTATTTTTTTGCGGGACGAGTTGTACTTTTGAACGGCATCATTGGTTTTAGCATGTCGTGTACTAGAAAACGGGAAAAAAATTCCAAGTGCGGTGAAATTGCAAAAAAAGTGCAATCCCACATTGGTTTTTTGTTTGGCTTTTTTGCTAGGTTCACTAAATGCTAAAACTGAGCTGCCATTATGATTCTCCAGGTCATTACGAGTTCATAGACACCAAACATGACTAGGTTATTTTTTATCTAAGTGGTGAAAAAAAATTCCAAACTTTGCAAAAAAAAAAAAAAAAAAAATTGCGCCATTTTCCGATACTCGTAGTGTCTCCATTTTTCATCATCTGGGGTCGGTTGAGGGCTTATTTTTTGCGTGCCGAGATGACGTTTTTAATGATAGCATTTCGGTGCAGATACGTTCTTTTGATCGCCCTTTATTGCATTTTAATGCAATGTCGCGGCGACCAAAAAAACGTAATTCTGGCGTTTCGAGATTTTTTCCCGCTACGCTGTTTAGCGATCAGGTTAATACTTTTTTTTATTTGATAGATGGGGCGATTCTGAGCGCGGCGATACCAAATATGCGTAGATTTGATATTTTTTTTATTGATTTATTTTGATTGGGGCGAAAGGGGGGTGATTTAAACTTTTATGTTTTTTTTATTTTTTTCACATTTTTTTAAACTTTTTTTTTTAACTTTTGCCATGCTTCAATAGCCTCCATGAGAGGCTAGAAGCAGGCACAACCCGATCGGCTCTGCTACATAGCAGCGATCTGCTGATCGCTGCTATGTAGCAGAATTGCACGTATGCTGTAAGCGCCGACCACAGGGTGGCGCTCACAGCGACGGGCAATCAGTAACCATAGAGGTCTCAAGGACCTCTATGGTTACAATATACAAGCATCGCCGACCCCCGATCATGTGACGGGGGTCGGCGATGACGTCATTTCCGGCCGCCCGGCCGGAAGCGGTAGTTAAATGCCGCTGTCTGCGTTTGACAGCGGCATTTAACTAGTTAATAGGTGCGGGCAGATCGCGATTCTGCCCGCGCCTATTACGGGCACATGTCAGCTGTTCAAAACAGCTGACATGTCCCGGCTTTGGTGCGGGCTCACCGCGGAGCCCTGCATCAAAGCAGGGGAGCCGGCATCGGACGGTATAGTACGTCCGATGCCGGTAAGGGGTTAAAGAGTTAAGTGGAGTCTGTAACCCCAAAACTCATAGTAACATAGTAACATAGTAACATAGTAACATAGTAACATAGTTAGTAAGGCCGAAAAAAGACATTTGTCCATCCAGTTCAGCCTATATTCCATCATAATAAATCCCCAGAATTACGTCCTTCTACAGAACCTAATAATTGTATGATACAATATTGTTCTGCTCCAGGAAGACATCCAGGCCTCTCTTGAACCCCTCGACTGAGTTCGCCATCACCACTTCCTCAGGCAAGCAATTCCAGATTCTCACTGCCCTAACAGTAAAGAATCCTCTTCTATGTTGGTGGAAAAACCTTCTCTCCTCCAGACGCAAAGAATGCCCCCTTGTGCCCGTCACCTTCCTTGGTATAAACAAATCCTTAGCGAGATATTTGTATTGTCCCCTTATATACTTATACATGGTTAATAGATCGCACCTCAGTCGTCTTTTTTCTAGACTAAATAATCCTAATTTCGCTAATCTATCTGGGTATTGTAGTTCTCCCATCCCCTTTATTAATTTTGTTGCCCTCCTTTGTACTCTCTCTAGTTCCATTATATCCTTCCTGAGCACCGGTGCCCAAAACTGGACACAGTACTCCATGTGCGGTCTAACTAGGGATTTGTACAGAGGCAGTATAATGCTCTCATCATGTGTTTCCAGACCTCTTTTAATGCACCCCATGATCCTGTGATGCATGATGCATGATGCACCCCATGAACTCAATTTTAACTACGGTACTACTTTAGTTGTTTAGAAAAAAAAAAACCTTTTTATTCCACCTGGAAATGAAGACTTCTTGGTGCATCCTTGGCGTGGCTAATGGCTGCGTGCATCACAGAATGATAGAATGTTAGAGATGGAAGAGACCTCAAAGGTCATCGTGTCCAACCCCCTTTCTTCCCCCTCACTCGGCATGCCCCGCACCTGCCCTTAGGTTGGATGCAGCATTTATTTACCTAGAGAGGTCAATATAGAGAGATCCGTTATTGTGTGACCATGTCTGTGTGCAGCGAGGGAAATCTAGACTGCAGATATGATTTTTATAGGGGGTTTGTCCATTTTTTGGACTGAATTAGGAGTTTAAATTGAGCTTTTTTGTGTTACAGGCTCCTTTCAAACTGATAATTGTAAAATTGAAACTGATCCCCTATTTTCTCCATTTATGGTCTATTGATCTGCCAGAGAAAGAAAAACACAGCACTTGGCTATTTCTGGCAGGTCTCTGGACAATAAATGCAGTAGAGGATGAACCTGTGAACCTCCACACTATCCAAGACTGGACTCTGCAGAGAGTAGTTTTCAGGCAGGATTGTTGAAGGCCAAAACAGACAGAACTCCCATGATAAGGAAGTTATGCCCCATACTGAAATATAGGGATAATTTTCAATTCTGAGAATACTTTTTAAACATTCGAATTCTCATGGCTTTATCCTGGCAATCATCCATGTGCCACTTTGTTTGCCTCCATACCAAAAATCTTTGTACATCTCAAGTCTGTTTATTGCTCCCAGTGCAAAAGGGACAACTAATGTGTTTCCATTTTCCAACACTGGGAAGGATGACTGTTTCTTGGCATCATTTTTCAATTCAAAGCAGCTGATAGCATCCATGAAAAAGGGTGCACAAGTGTTCTCATAACTGCCATAGATTAATTGGAAGAACAGCATTCATGCTCAGCCACTTTGGATTGCTGAATCGTGGTCCCAGGGCTCTCGTTTGTCTTAGAAAGCTGGACCTCTGTTTTCTGAAAACTGATCCTATGATGAAGAACTCATACATTTCCAGTGGTTGAATACCTCTTTAAGGTACAAGTCAAAATAAAAAAGCAGGACGCAAAGTGCTCCATAGCGTAGATGTAGACTAGAGTAGATGTAGACGTAGTAGACATAGTAGACATAGATTAGAGTGGTGGTAACCTCAGTGGTTCGGGGGTGTGAGGTGTCTGTCCTCAAAACATCGGAAATGATGAGTACCCGATTGGCATAACTGTCATATTTTTATGTCACAGTATGGGAGCACAGTCTTATATCAGTACTGTGCCCATAGTGTTAACTGGATTCAGCCTATTTGAGACTAAGGGTTGTGACTGCAGGTTATTTGGGCCCACCACGCTATACATCTGAGAGTTATTAGTTCATCTATAGGGTTATCCTTAGGGTGAGCCATCGAGGAGTGGGGGCACCATATTCGCTGAACAGTAGGGTGCCAACCCCCACAGTTAGGTAGGCTGTTACAACTAGCAGGGAACAGTTATAGTGAGGTACTCTGTGTTTATTTTGCACTTTTTTGCACTTTATGTTATCTTGTTATTCACTCTCCTTCACACTGTCTAAAGATTGCTGTAGACTACTAAATTGAAAGGCAATCACCATCCGTTTCATTTTTCCTGTCATGTTAGAGTGTTGGTTCAATTGTATCACACTATTCATAGCTGACAGATAGGAGGAACAGGGACAGCCGCCGTTGAGCGGGGGCGCCTATCTCGTAAGCCTTGTAGGGTGCCAACCTCGGCTGCATAGGCAGGGTAAATTAGAAAAATATCAGTGTGAGGGATAGTTTTAGTCTAGCACGGTTGTCTGCATGTTGATTGCGCTTTCAATGTTTTAAAGAGAACAATAAATATTTAGTTTTATCCATTATTTGTTAGGGTACCAGGTTTTCTTTTCTTTTTTTCTGGTTTTCTTGAACCTTGGTTATTTATCTAATTTGGTTTTCTAGAGTGGTGGTAACCATAAAACAACTGGGAATGTGCGTAAGTGATTGATTGTGGTAGAAAAAAAAAGATCCAACTCACATGCTATCCCATAATGTAATACCTAAAAGTACTGTATTGTCATTTATGACTAGGACACCTAAGCTTCAATTTTTAATTTGGGGGCAGTTGGCCATAGGGACATATTAAACACAATACCACCGAGTAGTCTCTGTTAAAAAAAAATAACATATTGATTTATTGTGTTTTTACGACTCTGACATCTGTGATATATCACTCTAACACCTGTAATACAGCGCAACTGACCTCGACGTGAGAAACTCAACGGGACCTGTAATTATTCAGTCTTTAGATTAAGTAACCATAGAGGGCTATGGGGTCGGTGAAGCGAGACGAGTGAATAATGCTGCCTTATTTACTCTCGGACCATTGACATTTTATTTGTTTTGTTTTGTTTTTTTAGCTCTTTATTTGCTTTCTATGATTTACCCGTCACATTCTGTGAAGTGAATCATGGCGGTATACGATCCGTCTGTCTTCTGACAGTACATTTGGTGTGCTTGTAAAGCAGACGCCGGGCACTAATGAGACTTTATAACATTTTCTATTAAGAGTGATATATTCACAGCAGGGACCGGCTCAGAACACTGGGATAATATTAGATCATGTATTTGTAATATCTCCACCTAACTGCTCACATCCCTGGATAAAGTAGAATTTAATTTGCTGTAGTTAACAGACCACACGGCTTCCTCTAATGCTCACACACGCTGGGAAAGAAATGAGTATACTTTCTACATTTCTGTCTAGTCATTCGTTTTATAATCCTATGTGTAGCGGAATCGTTTCTGCTTCTTACTTAAAGACAAGCGGTCACTTGCACTAAATATATAATATTTTCAACTGGTGTAAATGCCGCTGATCTTCCGAGTTTGGCGCTGTTTTTCTTTTGTTCTTGCGCCTCCCCGTTCCTGAGATTTGTCTCTCTCTTCTCTGTGTTCAAATGCAGCCTTTTTAGCCATGAGGGCGCCGTCTTTACTCTTCTGCGTGGGCGTATTCATAAGGAACACGCCCAGTTGGCAAAAAAGACTAGTCTTATATACAGAAGGGGGCCATATCTCAGGAATGGAGAGGCGTAGAAACAAAAGAAAAGCATCTCTGGATTCAGGAGAACAGCGACATTTACAGCAGATGTGGAAAATAAATATCTATGGCAAGCAACAGTTCCCATTTAATATTGGGAATCCAAATGTCAGGGATTTAAATGGTTTGTCTATTTTAAATAATATTTTTTTGTTAGACGGTTCCCTAACAATAAGTTGATCGCAGGCTATTTTATGATTTAAATCCATAGCAGTCAGGAATAATCTGTGAAGAGAGCAAAAACCAACACCTCTGAACAGTGCCGACACTGGAGGTGAGTATAAGCCTTTTTATTGTAATGGGACAAAACACAGAGAATGGGAATGGTTTGTCCAAGTAGTGGACAACTCCTTTAGAGAGTATAATGTCTTGTTTCTCATGAGAAACTCTAGGATATGCCTATACTTTATGTTCAGAGAATTTTTTTTCCCATGATCAAGAAAATGAAGGACCACATTGTATTGTACTGTATATTGTTTCCTGTTCCATTATTTCATTGCGCAGTGGTGCTCCCAACTATATAACTTGGCAAAGAAATGCAGCCTGCCCTGTTCACTTGAACACCACGTGTGTTCCCCACTTCTAGGACAGTGCTCTTACCACTAGATGGACAGGAGTTGACATTGCAGGATCGGTTGATTGCACGCTTTCCTGTACAGTATCTACCGCTGTTTCTTGGAGCAGGGTCGTTACAGTGACGATAGGCAAACTGGACCCCTCCTCCGCATGTTCGGGAACATTGCCCCCAAGGTCCCCAGGAGCCCCAGTTTCCATGACTAGAGATCTGAAATATACAATTAATTAGTACAGGACACATTTTAAATCAAGGTGGATCCAAACTGAAAATACAAAGAGGGAAAAAAACAATTGTATGGTTGCTGTTCCTTATTCCTCAATGACCTTCTTAAAGGGGTTGCACAGGATTAGAAAAATCTAGATGTAACATAGTTAGTAAGGCCGAAAAAAGACATTTGTCCATCCAGTTCAGCCTATATTCCATCATAATAAATCCCCAGATCTACGTCCTTCTACAGAACCTAATAATTGTATGTTACAATGTTGTTCTGCTCCAGGAAGACATTCAGGCCTCTCTTGAACCCCTCGACTGAGTTTGCCATCACCACCTCCTCAGGCAAGCAATTCCAGATTCTCACTGCCCTAACAGTAAAGAATCCTCTTCTATGTTGGTGGAAAAACCTTCTCTCCTCCAGACGCAAAGAATGCCCCCTTGTGCCCGTCACCTTCCTTGGTATAAACAGATCCTCAGCGAGATATTTGTATTGTCCCCTTATATACTTATACATGGTTATTAGATCGCCCCTCAGTCGTCTTTTTTCTAGACTAAATAATCCTAATTTCGCTAATCTATCTGGGTATTGTAGTTCTCCCATCCCCTTTATTAATTTTGTTGCCCTCCTTTGTACTCTCTCTAGTTCCATTATATCCTTCCTGAGCACCGGTGCTCCAAAAACATAACCACACCTGTCCTCCGCCCAATTCAAATCAGTGGAGCACATATACGATATCAAACGCGACCGTCATGTTTTTCTAATGCCTCAAAACCATGGGGATGATGGAAACAGTAAGGCTCTATTTAAACATTGAATGGAGTGGCAGGTTGCGTGCTTGACCACCACTCCATTTAAACTCCCACTCCTGGCAATTGTGCAGTGAGGAGGAACAGGGGTCTTGGGATTACAGTTCTAGTGATCGGTGGGGGTTCCATTAGTGGTAATTAGACATTTCACATCTTTCCAGTAGGTAGGTGATAAATTCCATAATATAATTTTTTTTTCTAAACTGTGTACACCTACCGAATAATACTTCTTCTTGGTTTTGTCAACACATTTTCCATGAAGACAGATCCTTCCTTTTCCACAGGGTGTTCCCTCCACTGCAGGCAGCTTCTTTGTTAAACAAACCATCTGACCTTGTCGGACGACTGCACACCATAATCGTGAGCAGACATCCATACCAGGGCACACTGTGTATGCCGGTCCGAAGGCCAGCTTACATTGGCGGACGGCATCATAACTCTGTCCAGGAAGTTCTTCGGGACCCAGGATTTGATTTCTTGGTTGGTCCAGCAAACAGTTTCCTGAAAAATATATAAATTGGAAAACTCGATTTTAACAACATTAGCCATAGGGCATTAGTCAGGTTGCAAATTGAAATGTACAGGGGTTATCTCTGATTCTTTAAAATTGGGAAACAAACAGGAAATGCTACAATCTACAGAAAGAAGCATTACTTGGCCATTGAATTATCCACCAGTAAAAGAAGTGATGACATCCCACCTATCATTTACATGACCCAAAAGGTGAAGTAATTTTCTCAGGGGTGATGATTACATACATGGCATGTCATCACTTAGTCCAGTGATTGACTACTGTGGTCACATGAATTATGGATGGGACATCAACAGGTATGTTGAATAATAGAACTGGAGTGACAGGGGTAAGTAATGCTTATTTCTTTATTTTATAGCATGCCATACCCATAGCCCATTTTTGAAAAATCTTCAAAACCCTTTTTATAAGCTCAAAGTTTTCCCAACGTGTTTTTAGCAATTTATTCCACCCTCCCTAAGTGATAATCTCTGATGCTTACAATAGTGGCAGCTACTAATAGGAAGCGATACAACACCGTGAAAGTGAATTATGCAATTCATATTGCCAACAAGCAAGATTTGCCTATATGCCAACTCTTCTGGGATTCCACGATGTACCCCCTTTTTCATGAGCTGGAAAGTATGCTGTGTAAGCTCATGTATGAACAGGAGCTTCATTGAACATGTACTGTACAAAGCTGTCATTGGAAGAACCCTGAGATACAGTCAAGAGAGTAGACGTAGGTGGTCTAGATCCAAGTGCCCAATCTGGTGCCTTATGGAGTTAAAATGGCCCCTCATGGGGAGAACATGGAAGGCAATGGTTTTGAGTACTAGTTAGTATGATTACTAATACGGAGTTCAATTTTGGGCTCCAGTGCATAAGAAGGAATAAGCTGACCTAGAGCCGGTGCAGAGAAGAGCAACCAAAGTTATTGAGGGAAAGAGAGGCCTGAAATACCAAGACAGGTTATCAAATTTGGTTTTTTTCAGTTTGAAAAAATTATGGTTTAGGGGTGATCTTATTACAGTGTTCAAATATATGAGGGACCAGGAAAAAGATCTTTCTAATGATCTTTTTACGCATAAGCCTGTGACGGTGACAAGGGCATCCTCGACGTCTATAGGAAAGAACATTTATTTATCATAACGGGTGGTGATTCTTGTCTGTTTGAGAATATGGATTCTTTACTGAATGAGCAGTAAGACAATAGATTCTTTACAGTGCGAGCAGTGAGAACATGGATTATTTACAGTGCGAACATTGAGAATATGGAACTCTTTGCCTTATGATATTGTAATGGTTGATTCACAAAAAAAGTTCAAGGATGCCTTTATTGAAAAACATAATATTACAGGGTATATATACTTGATTCCGTGATAGGACTATGATCCAGGGAACCAGTCTGATTGCCGTATGTGGAGTTGGGTAGGAATTGTTCCCCTAAAATGAAGTAATAAGCATCTTACTCTGGCTCAACACATTAGGTTATAGGTTGAACTCGATGGACTTGTGTCTTCTTTCACCCTTAAAACTATAAAACTATTACACTATCCTTCATTATTTCTTTTTCAATAATTTAGGTTCTTATAAAATTAAAATGATAAATATCAGTTCACCAATGGAACAATCTAAATACTCTGTGGGGTTCAAATTCTTAGAAAATTCAGGTCCGAGAAACTAGAAACCTCCTTTCCGATAATGAAAAAGGAACCTTTTTTTGGCCAAAGGAACATCATTGTAAGGGGAAATTTAAGCAATTGATGGATTTTATTGAGAACAAGATTGCGGAGCCAAAGATTGAAATCAATAAACAGACTCAGTACACTCCTATACAACGTGCCGTATTGACGCCATGCCCGGGGAATAAGCCTAATGCTTTCCATATCTTTGGCTAAAACAACCTCTTTTTTAAAAGGGTTTTCATGACTCTCAGCAATTTTAAGCAAAGGCAAAAGGTATAAATACAAGCGCCCCGGTGGAATTCAGAAAAGCTCTGTTGACTCTCAAAGAATGCTCGTTGGCACAAGTCCACCAGGACTCAAACACTCGTGCCCTTGTGCCCGCTGCTAGCATTGTAAATCAGCCCCAATCGAGTAGTTGGGTATTATGGAAAGAAACACTAACATGTAAACCGGAACATTAAAACAGACTGCTGGTGGAGCATAAAAGGCCAATGTCTGCTGTAATTTCCAAAACAGAATCATTGTGACCTCATCTACCCTCTGCCTGTGTTTAAGAATTCAGCTCGGCTTCCAGGAGCTTTTATCAATTGGTATGTGTGTTGTTCGCTGTTCCACTGACAGGCAGAACACTGTTTAATAGGAGCCATGATCATGGAAAGTAATTACTGAAACAATCTATTTAGCGACCCCCGCATTAGAGTTCAATCATTTGATCACTTTATACCAGGCTCAGTTGAATTCCTCTGTATAGGTAGCAGAGTTGAGGTTGAATTTTCTCTAATACCTTGTATAATCGGCTGAAAAAAAGCGATTATCAGACTACGTGTATGAAAAGGATTTGTTACCGCTGAACCTACACTGTAAGAACTCATCGCGGCTTCTTGGTTTTTATGTGGTCCTACTGGAGCAGGAGTTTGGAAATACAGACGACAGAGGTAGATGCATTGGCACACTTGGGGGAACACTAAGCTGTATTATTATTACTATACTTTACGCCATATTACTATACTTATTACTATACTTTATAAGCTTTATAGACAACTCCCTACTAAGCAGTACTTATTAGTATTAGCTTTCCGAAACTAATTACACATTTCTTCTTAAGCCACCTTCTGCGTAATACTTATCCTACGGCCCGTTAAATAGGTATGAGCAGTGCAAAAGAAAATGGATGAATAAATGTTTCTTTCTCTGTCGTTCGTGTTGGAGCTCAATGAGCAGACCTGAAGAGAAAAACATGATTTTGGGATACTCTATCTAGAAATATTTATGCTATATGTTATGTGTCCATTTAGTGGTTGTGATGTGGGTTTCAGAATGTTAGAAAGAGTTGTCTCTTTATTCGAAATGTTTGTAAGAACAAGCAACTTTGCATTTTATTTCTCAATAAAATTACTTTCCATTGTCAATATTCAAGAGATTTTCAGTCTTATAGCTCAGTAGTGGCCAGTCGTCTAGGCAAGGAACGCAGCACGATGTTCTAAAGTTGGGTGAACCTGGCCAGTTTCAGTGCCCCTGTACATAATAGGAGAAGAAGCTCCATCATGCCACTGGTCTAAACTGTCAATCAATCATGAGCGCACCCCTTCCTGTAAGCAGGAAAGATGTAGGTTGGGGAGCAATGTGCTACTGATTGTAAACTTTAGACAATTATTTTAATAGTTTTTTCTAGCATGCTACCATATTGATTTGAATTTATACTGTGAGGAATTATAGTTTTTGCTTAAAACATGTGCCATTTGTGTCTAAACGATCATATGACCTTGTCTATGGGTGTCTATATGGCTACGAACCGTGGCTTTTATGGGAAGCTCACCATTACACCACTGTAGATTAGAGATGGGTGGACACCTAGATGTTCGAGTCTGGTGTGTCTGGCCAAACAGTTACAAAGTGTTAGGGTTTGAGTACCAGAATAGTACCTGGACCCCATTCACTTGAATGGGAGGCCCGAATATCCAGTTTTTGCAAAGCTGTCACTCCCAAAAGTGGTACTATTTTAAAAATGGCACCCCCTGACATACTGAAAAGTGCTGTCAGGTAGTTTATTAATCTTTCAGGTGATTTTCAGGAATTAATACAAAGTGGCATTATGGGAATGAAAAAGTGTATTTCTACCACCTAAATGTCTCTAACTTTTGAACAGGCCGCTGTAGCCAGCAGACTCTAAGGCCGCTATTTGGCCGTGAACTGCCATGGCAAACATCAGGACCACACAATCATGATCTCAGGGTGCCAATGGGGATAAAGATGAAGCCCCACACTCTTTTAACCAAATTTATATGATATAGTCATTATTGCCATCAGCATCTAAGGAGTTAAACAAATATGGACGGTGCCAACACCGATAGTGGCTAATACAGCAAGTTGTCAGCTATAGTGTGTAGCCAACAGCTGCTGGATTGTCACCTATATGGGGAGGCTATTCTCTTATATCTCAGGTCAGTAAAAAGATGTATTGGCGGTCATTAAAAGGTTAAAAAACACGTGGATTTCCCTGTATTTTCTATAGCCAGCAAAGCAAAACTCACAGCTAGGGGCTGCAACCCTCAGCTGTCAGCTTCAGCAAGGCTGGTTATCAAAGATACAGGGGTCCACACACTGTATTTTTTAATTATTTATTTACAGCGCAGGTGATGAGTGATGAGTACGCCCATCAGCTGCTCCTGCTCTCACTGTTATTAGCGGCAGCAGGCGTCGGCTGTTGGGAGTAGTAGTCTCATCAGCTGCCACCAGTGGCCAGAGGTAAACTTTATACCTCCGATCACAGATGTGGGCTCACACTGTCTTTTGACAGCATGGGAACTGCGTCTCTGTGACCGGTGGGGATGATTTCACCGCTGATCAGAAGCAGTGTTTGCCATGCCGTCAGGCACATGACAGTGCAACAAACATCCGGTGTTTAGGGGGCTGAACTCGAACAGTTACACGGACTTACTGGTGAAGTCCATGTTTGGTGTCCATTCCCCAACAGTACGAGTTCGGTACGCATGCCAAATTGTACTTTTCGGGTTCACCCATCTCTATTGCAGAAATTCTTATGAGGTCCAAGATTGCAAGATTGGCTCATTCCTTATCCTTCTTCACTTTTAAACAGCTTAGGCTACAGTAAAGCTGCTTCTGATGGCTAGCAAGCATCACCAACCTGGCATATGGCTTGAAGGCATAACAGTGCCATGCCTCAAGCAGCTTGCGCAGTGAACTTTGGCAGTTGAAGCGTAAAATACACGCTGATCCTGTCAACAAACATGAGATCTGGGAGCTATCAACTTGTTGCTAAAACAGTTTGTACTGTTTCTTCCCTCTACAAAGAAGTAAAAAGAGCAGGAACCTGTAGAAATCAGATCAATAGTTCTATAACCATGGAAGACCCCAGATCCCCTAAATGAGTCAGTCTCATACTTTCATACTCAATGTTGACCATAAGTGTCATGATCCCAATGGCAGGGAATCACAAAAGGACAAGCACCAACGAGCTCTAGGGTGATGGAACCTGAGCTGACCGCGACCCTAAACTTGAACACACAAATAACAATAGCCGGGGAACGTGCCTACGTTGATCCTAGACGTCTCGCACCAGCCGAAGATCTAACTTCCCCTATTAGAAGAAACACAGACCTCTCTTGCCTCCAGAGAAATACCCCACAGAAATAGCAGCCCCCCACATATAATGACGGTGAAATGAGAGGAAGGCACATACACAGTATGAAAACAGATTCAGCAAAATGAGGCCCGCTAAAACTAGATAGCAGAGGATACAAAAGTAAACTGCGCGGTCAGCAAAAAACTCTTCAAAAAACCATCCTGTAATTACTTGTACTCATGTTCCAATTCATGGAACATGAGGAGCAATTACAGCCCACTAAAGCAACCAGCAGCAAAGAGACAATTATATGCAAGCTGGACAAGACAAAAATAAAGCAAAACGTGGAACAAGAAAATCAAAACTTAGCTTGTCCTGAAGATTACTGAAGCCAGAAGCTGAGGTAACAAAACACTCTGATAACCTTGATAGCCGGCGGGGAAATGACAAGAAAGCCCGGTTAAATAGGAAACTCCCAAATCCTAATAGAACAGGTGGACACCAGAGACAGCAGAACACAAATCACCCAGTACCATCAGTAACCACCAGAGGGAGCCCAAAAACAGAACTCACAACAGTACCCCCCCCTTGAGGAGGGGTCACCGAACCCTCACGAGAACCACCAGGGCGACCAGGATGAGCCCTATGAAAAGCGCGGACCAAATCATCAGCATGAACATCAGAGGCAACCACCCAAGAATTATCCTCCTGACCATAACCCTTCCACTTGACCAAATATTGGAGTTTCCGTCTGGAAACACGAGAATCCAAGATCTTCTCCACAACATACTCCAATTCTCCCTCCACCAGCACCGGAGCAGGAGGCTCAAGCGAAGGAACAACAGGTACCTCATACCTCCGCAACAACGACCGATGGAACACATTATGAATAGCAAACGATGCCGGGAGATCCAAACGAAACGACACAGGGTTAAGAATTTCCAAGATCCTATAAGGACCGATGAACCGAGGCTTGAACATAGAAGAAGAGACCTTCATAGGAACAAAACGAGAAGACAACCACACCAAGTCCCCAACACGAAGTCGAGGACCCACGCGGCGACGGCGATTAGCAAACTGCTGAGCCTTCTCCTGGGACAACTTCAAATTGTCCACCACATGACTCCAAATCCGATGCAACCCATCCACCACCATGTCCACTCCAGGATAATCAGAAGGCTCCACCTGACCAGAGGAAAAACGAGGATGAAACCCCGAATTACAAAAGAAAGGAGAAACCAAGGTAGCAGAACTAGCCCGATTATTAAGGGCAAACTCGGCCAGCGGCAAAAAGGTAACCCAGTCATCCTGATCAGCAGAAACAAAACACCTCAAATAAGTTTCCAAGGTCTGATTAGTTCGCTCCGTCTGGCCATTAGTCTGAGGATGGAATGCAGACGAAAAGGACGAATCAATGCCCATCTTAGCACAGAACGTCCGCCAAAATCTAGACACAAACTAGGATCCCCTGTCAGAAACGATGTTCTCCGGAATCCCATGCAAACGAACCACGTTCTGGAAAAACAGAGGGACCAACTCAGAGGAGGAAGGCAACTTAGACAAGGGTACAAGATGAACCATTTTAGAAAAGCGGTCACACACAACCCAGATGACAGACATTTTTTGAGAGACAGGGAGATCCGAAATAAAGTCCATGGAAATGTGCGTCCAAGGCCTCTTCGGGATAGGCAAAGGTGACAACAATCCACTGGCTCGAGAACAGCAAGGCTTAGCCCGAGCACAAACCTCACAAGACTGCACAAAAGAACGCACATCCCTCGACAAGGAAGGCCACCAAAAAGACCTGGCCACCAAGTCTCTAGTACCAAATATTCCAGGATGACCTGCCAACGCAGAAGAATGGACCTCGGAGATGACTCTACTGGTCCAACTATCCGGAACAAACAGTCTCTCAGGCGGACAACGATCAGGTTTACCCGCCTGAAACTCCTGCAAAGCACGTCGCAAGTCTGGGAAGACGGCCGACAAAATCACCCCATCCCTAAGGATACCAGTGGGCTCAGAATTTCCAGGGGAGTCAGGCACAAAACTCCTAGAAAGAGCATCCGCCTTCACATTCTTTGAACCTGGCAGGTATGAAACCACAAAATTGAAACGAGAGAAAAACAGTGACCAACGAGCCTGTCTAGGATTCAGACGCCTGGCAGACTCAAGGTAAATCAGATTTTTGTGATCAGTCAAGACCACCACACGATGTCTAGCACCCTCCAGCCAATGACGCCACTCCTCAAATGCCCACTTCATGGCCAAAAGTTCCCGATTACCCACATCATAATTCCGCTCAGCGGGCGAAAATTTTCTAGAAAAGAACGCACATGGCTTCATCACCGAGCAATCGGAGCTTCTCTGTGACAAAACCGCCCCCGCTCCAATCTCGGAAGCATCAACCTCAACTTGGAAAGGAAGCGAAACATCAGGCTGACGCAACACAGGAGCAGAAGAAAACCGGCGTTTAAGTTCCTGAAAGGCCTCCACAGCCGCAGGAGACCAATCAGCAACATCAGCACCCTTCTTAGTCAAATCCGTCAAAGGCTTAACAACACTAGAAAAATTAGTTATAAAACGACGATAGAAATTAGCAAAGCCTAAGAACTTCTGCAGACTCTTAAGAGATGCAGGCTGCGTCCAGTCACAAATAGCCCGAACCTTGACGGGATCCATCTCAATAGTAGAAGGGGAAAAAATATACCCCAAGAAAGAAATCTTCTGGACTCCAAAGAGACACTTTGAGCCCTTTACAAACAAGGAATTAGCCCGCAGGACCTGAAACACCTTCCTGACCTGCTGAATATGAGACTCCCAGTCATCAGAAAAAACCAAAATATCATCCAAATACACAATCATAAATTTATCCAGATATTCACGGAAAATATCGTGGATAAAGGACTGGAAGACTGAAGGAGCATTAGAAAGTCCGAAAGGCATTACCAAATACTCAAAATGGCCCTCAGGCGTATTAAATGCGGTTTTCCACTAATCACCTTGCTTTATTCGTATAAGATTATACGCACCCCGAAGATCAATCTTAGTGAACCATTTAGCCCCCTTAATGCGAGCAAACAAATCAGTCAACAAAGGCAAAGGATACTGATATTTTACGGTAATCTTATTCAAAAGATGATAATCTATACAAGGCCTCAAGGACCCATCTTTTTTGGCCACGAAAAAAAAACCTGCTCCCAAAGGGGACGAAGATGGACGGATATGTCCCTTTTCCAAGGACTCCTTAACATAATCCCGCATAGCAGTATGCTCTGGCACTGACAGATTGAACAAACGACCTTTAGGAAATTTACTACCAGGAATTAAATCTATAGCACAATCGCAATCCCTGTGAGGAGGAAGCGAACTGAGCTTAGGCTCCTCAAAAACATCCCGATAATCAGACAAAAATACAGGAACCTCAGAAGGAGTAGATGAAGCGATAGAAATCGGAGGTGCATCATCATGAACCCCCTGACATCCCCAGCTTAACACAGACATTGTTTTCCAGTCAAGGACTGGATTATGAGTTTGTAACCATGGCAGACCAAGTACTAGAACATCATGTAAATTATACAATACCAGGAAGCGAATCACCTCCTGATGAACGGGAGTCATACGCATGGTCACTTGTGTCCAGTACTGAGGTTTATTCATAGCTAAAGGTGTAGAGTCAATTCCCTTCAAAGGAATAGGGACTTCCAGAGGCTCAAGACTAAACCCACATCGCTTGGCAAATGACCAATCCATAAGACTCAGGGCAGCGCCTGAATCTACATTGGCATCGACGGAAATGGATGATAATGAGCAAATCAGAGTCACAGACAGAATGAACTTAGACTGTAACGTACTAATGGCAACAGACTTATCAACCTTTTTTGTGCGTTTAGAGCATGCTGATATAACATGAGCTGAATCACCACAATAAAAGCACAACCCATTTTTCCGCCTATAGTTTTGCCGTTCACTTCTAGACTGAACTCTATCACATTGCATTGTCTGAAGTGCCTGTTCAGAAGACACCGCCAAATGGTGCACAGGTTTGCGCTCCCGTAAACGCCGATCAATCTGAATAGCCATAGTCATAGACTCATTCAGACCCGTAGGC
Source organism: Ranitomeya imitator (assembly GCF_032444005.1). Taxonomy (NCBI): domain Eukaryota; kingdom Metazoa; phylum Chordata; class Amphibia; order Anura; family Dendrobatidae; genus Ranitomeya; species Ranitomeya imitator. The sequence goes on along the minus strand of NW_027193722.1, from coordinate 8,088 downwards.
GCAGGGAACCCCACCATAACATCTTTAATGTCCTCAGAAAGGCCATCTCTGAACTTTGCAGCCAGGGCGCACTCATTCCACTGAGTAAGCACTGACCATTTCCGAAATTTTTGACAATATATTTCTGCTTCATCTTGCCCCTGAGAGAGAGCTAATAAAGCTTTTTCAGCCTGAATCTCCTGGTTAGGTTCCTCATAGAGCAAACCCAATGCCAGAAAAAACGCATCCACATTAAGCAACGCAGGATCCCCTGGTGCCAATGCAAATGCCCAATTTTGAGGGTCACCCCGCAGGAAAGATATAATAATCTTAACCTGCTGAGCAGGGTCTCCAGAAGAGCGAGATTTCAAAGAAAGGAACAGCTTGCAATTGTTCCTAAAATTCAGAAAACTAGATCTATCTCCAGCAAAGAACTCTGGAATAGAAATTCTAGGTTCAGACATAGGAGCATGTACAACAAAATCTTGTATATTTTGAACCTTAGCAGCAAGATTATTCAAGCTGGAAGCTAAACTCTGGACGTCCATGATAAACAGCTAAGGTCAGAGCCATTCAAGGATTAAGAGGAGAAAAAAAAAAAAATCAGCCTGGCTGCAATTAAGGCTAGACAGCAACCTCAGAGGAGAGAGAAAAAAAAAAAAAAAAACTTCCTCAGACTACTTTTCCTCCTACTTCAGCCCAAACATTTTGGCCGGCTATACTGTCATGATTCCAATGGCAGGGAATCACAAAAGGACAAGCACCAACGAGCTCTAGGGTGATGGAACCTGAGCTGACCGCGACCCTAAACCTGAACACACAAATAACAATAGCCGGGGAACGTGCCTACGTTGATCCTAGACGTCTCGCACCAGCCGAAGATCTAACTTCCCCTATTAGAAGAAACACAGACCTCTCTTGCCTCCAGAGAAATACCCCACAGAAATAGCAGCCCCCCACATATAATGACGGTGAAATGAGAGGAAGGCACATACACAGTATGAAAACAGATTCAGCAAAATGAGGCCCGCTAAAACTAGATAGCAGAGGATACAAAAGTAAAACTGCGCGGTCAGCAAAAAACCCTTCAAAAAACCATCCTGTAATTACTTGAACTCATGTTCCAACTCATGGAACATGAGGAGCAATTACAGCCCACTAAAGCAACCAGCAGCAAAGAGACAATTATATGCAAGCTGGACAAGACAAAAATAAAGCAAAACGTGGAACAAGAAAATCAAAACTTAGCTTGTCCTGAAGATTACTGAAGCCAGAAGCTGAGGTAACAAAACACTCTGATAACCTTGATAGCCGGCGGGGAAATGACAAGAAAGCCCGGTTAAATAGGAAACTCCCAAATCCTAATAGAACAGGTGGACACCAGAGACAGCAGAACACAAATCACCCAGTACCATCAGTAACCACCAGAGGGAGCCCAAAAACAGAACTCACAACACATAAGCATTCAAAAGAAAAAAAGAAATATATATCACATCACCACTTAACCCTTCATATGGAAGCACACCTATCAAAGTTTTTCTACCTCTAATGGGACCTTAGAGTGAAGGAGGTCCAGATTTATCTCACCCACATGGGGCATGCGTGAAAGTCCATTATACTACTTAAATAACTTTAGAGTATTAAATTAACTCCAATGTACAAATAAATGTTGATTTTGGGGTGGTTAAACATGAGGACATTTCCTTTTAGCAGGGACTAATGAGCAGAGACATACTGTAAGAGTGCGAGAGAGAAAAAACTCCCTCCTAAAGAATTTCTAGTGCTGATATGGGTTATATCGCTGTATTTTACAAATGTTAATTTTTCATGCAATTGTTTAATGTGTTAGCCTACGTTCACATTAGCGTTGCGCCGCTGTTGCGTCGGCGACGCAGCGGCGACGCAGCGGCGACGCGCCCCTATGTTTAACATAGGGGACGCGTGCGTTTTTTGGGTGGCGTTTTTCGCCACGTGCGTCGTTTCCGACGCTAGCGTCGGACGCAAGAAAATGCAACAAGTTGCATTTTCTGTGCGTCCGATTTTCGTCAAAAACGACGCACGCGTCGCAAAACGCGCGCGTTTTTGCGCGCGTTTTAACATGCGTCGCGCGTTGCGTCGCCGACGCAGGGCGGCGCAACGCTAATGTGAACGTAGCCTAATTAATGCCCCTTGATGCACTTGTGTTGAGAAAGTGAAATTTACAGTGTAGATGAAGGCCACCGGAGCGTTAACAGTTAGCCAGCCCTGCAGATGAGAGGAGTTTTTGGGAGTAAAACTTTCTGGTTGGAGCACAAGGGAGTGTGACAGATTAGGTTGAATAATGGGTGTCTATGCAAAAAAAGAGATTTTCTAAGCTAGCAAGCCCTCACACTGTACTGGATAAAGTGGAAGACAGAATCTTAATACAGCCAGAACATTCTGGATCCTGGGAAATAGAACAGACAAGAAAGGCGTGTTTAGTTGTAGTGGGTAGACGAGGAGTCAAAAGGAGGTAGACGTGTGGATTCTTGGTAACCCTGAGACAGCACCAACAAAGTGAAGCAGAGGAGTCAACCTGTAGACCTGGAGGTCTTAGTGAAGGTCTTAATAAGCACAGGCACAGGTATCGCACAGAGGTGGGCTGTAATTAGTGAAGAACAGATAGAAAGAATTAAAGCGAACCTGTCAGCAGGAGTTTGCTCAGTAAACTACAGGCACTCTCAGGTTGGTGCTGTTATACTGATTACAATGATACCTTGCTTGATGAAATCCATCATGTGGTTGTTGTTGTTTAATCTGTATTTGCAGTTTTTCAGTTAATTAGATTCTCGTGCTTGAGACATCTTGCACATGTGACTTATCCAGCCAATAAGAATGGCTACTTGAGTCAGCTAACATGTGGCCCACACCTGCTATGAAGAATCGATCCTCCGTGGGGGTTAAAAGAGATGGCATAACTTAGACAGCAATTTAATGTCCAAAACCCATCAAGGGTCCACAATCCAAGGTGGGCTTGTTTACATTCTGCTATAATCTGTCCTAATTCAGACTTCTACAGCCCTTGGATCAAGAGTAATGAGGTCACTGTCCTCATGTTATTTCACGGCATTTTAAGAATAATTTGGGATTCTCTAATATAGTGATAGTAAGGGCATCAATGGCAATTATCTTTTATTTTGCAATGAAGAAAGGGAAAAAAAATCCAGCATAGGAAAACAATCCTAAAAATTGTCACATTTTTTATTTTAAACTTAACATTTATTCCACTGTATAAAATGGTCTACAGACCAAGACCATGAGTACGGCATTTTGAAGAAACATGTCGATCTTTTTTTATCTGTGATTCCCTCCGTGTCTTCTTTCTTTGTTTTCGGAACTCTATGGAGATTTTATACAATGGAATAAATGTTAAGTTTTATTTAAAAAAAAATTTAGCAATATTTGCGATTGCTTTACTATACTGCCTTTTTTCCCTTCGTTCCTTACAGGTACGGACTGAGGCTGAAATTCAGCCCTGGCATTTGAAACCACACAGGCCCATGTTGTCCCCGTCCCAAAGAACCAGGTGGGATATATTACTAATATTTCCCTGGATGGAGGAAAGAAAGATTTACTACAAGACCAATATTTCAAATGATACCCATGGCATGCTGGGTAAGTGACAAAGTCAGCGACCTTGTGCTTCATCACAACTGTTAACAGTATGGGTGTCCTGAGAACATCAATTCTGTTAACAATGTAGCAGACAAGGCAGCCCACAGCCAGACAGGCCCTTCTGGCCTTTGCCAGAATTGCCCAATGGCCAGTCCGGCCCTGCTTCCATGTAAGCTACCTGGCGGCTCTTGCAAAGCCCATATCCGTGTGAAGTGTCCCAGATTCCGCTTGGTGGACCTCCAGTGTGATGAGCTGACTCCATCCTTTTATGATTTTGTTATCTTATATTTGGGCTAGAAGAAGAACCTAAAAGTCTACATGGGGTCAAAATCTTGAAGACCTTCCGCTTATTACATTAGTTGACAAGTGGATGCATTTTTACAAATTTCATCCATATGCAGTGGAATTTTTCGGTGAGAAAGTTGAACATGCCAACTCTGTAGCGTAATGAGCACATATTTCTTATGGGAAAGTAGAAAAATCAACAAAGAGATTGCAAGTGATGCGGTGCTGCAGATTTTGTAGTGAATTGCTTGCAGATTTGCAAAAAAGTCCACAAGTCAAGATTTGTAAAAAAAAAAAAGGAGATTTCCATTTTTTTCAGCTTCCAAAGCAAAATGCAGGGAATAAAACTTTCACACGATTAGATTTGGTTTTGACTTGCTCTTTGAACCTACAAATAACCTACATTAAAACGGACCGCTGTTGTCATGTGGTGACGTCGCAGGAATAATGTAAACAATGGGACTTTCCTACGACGTGACTATAAGCCCCCTCTGCTGTTTGGCTCTTGGGCACTACTTGGATGCTTGACTATTCAGTCCACCCTTACTTTCCGAGTGTTTAACCTCAAGCGTTTCAGTAATGGCTAAATCAATTTTCACAGTCATTGAAGCAATCATATACATGTTTATTTGATAAATAGCAATTTTCCTAATTAGACATGGTAAATCCAAATCCAATCTAATTACAGACACAAAAAAACCATATGGATTGTGTTAGATGAAGAAAACGGGTAGAATAACATATCTCTGAATGTTATTTGTCAAATCTTCATTGTCTTCACCTAAGGCAACTCATTTCCCGAGATTTGCATATAAATCACTAAAATCCAGAGACGGTTTCAATAGAATTGTGTTGGTGACGTAATAATAATCAGTAGAAGCCACATGTAAAAGTCATTTATCTCCGAGAAGTGGAAAAATGAATGACACGATCTGTATGTCCCTAAACAAAAGTATAGAAAGTTCTCGGAGTTTATTTGACAGTGTCCTCAAACAAACTTCCAGCAGTTACTCAGCTCAAAGCAATGCCTGGCACAGGACTTCAACGGTTCGCTGCCATGGTCCTTGGTTAATGTTATTACGCCTGATAAAGAAATATGCTTTGTATTTCTTTATCAGAATAATTAACTGAGCCAGAAAACTAATAGGACATGACAAAGGAAAGACGTGTCTCATGAAATAATAATGAAATACATTTACTTTGTTCTTTTTCTTCGACTTTGTAATAAAAAAATTGTCTTCATTATCCTTTGGCTTGAGGAGCAAAATTATCAGGAGGGTTCTTTAATGTATTTATAGAAACTATGATAACTCTGCTACAAGGCTGAACATACCATATTATGCTAATTTACCAGCCCTCCTGGATGGTTTCTGGAAGACTCTCGGACTACAAGTAGAGTTGGAAAATCTCTTTGCACCTAGAATCCTCTTGAAACCTCCCAAAAATGTCTGGAGAGTGCGGAGAGCATGAAGGAGGAGTGGAAAGAAAATGGACCTAGTGAAAAATTCTAACTTCTTACAATTGCCTCAAAGTTGGCAACTATAAGATTATAGACCATGAGCCACTCGGATAGTGTAAGCCTAACCTTGGTTCTTCTTTCCTTTTGCTTTTAGGTGGTGGGAACTTGCACGGAACCCTAGGAAAATAGCATGTTTAGCAAGAAAGGGTGGTGAAAAGTTTATGGGAACAACCTTCTGAATTGGTTAATAATCTTAGGTACTAAAATGGAGTCCAAAGTAAATCATTGATTAAGACCCTTCACTGTTCTATATACAAGAATTAAGAGATATTATTCCAATCCCATACAGGAAAAATATATCTTTGGATCGTGTTAGACAGTAGACAGAAAATTTTTCGAAATTTGAGAGTCCTCAGTGATTGATACCTTTTAATGGCTTACTGAAAAGATGGGAACAAATAGCATACTACGCTTGATGAAGAGACCTGAGTAGTCTCGGAAGCTTTCTATTTGTTACCATCTTTTTAGCTAGTCATTAAAAGGTGTCAACCACCGAGGACTCTCAAATTTTATTATTTTTCACTCTAATCCAACACATAAGTTGAACAGTTATTCTCCCCCCCCCAAAAAAAAAAACTATCCCTTTTCCACATGATAGAGGATAACTTGCTGATTCCTGGGGATCCAACTGCTGGGACTGCCAGCGATCACGAGAATGAGGCTATGGAACCTTGAGAACGTGGCTGTACGTCCCAGTCTGGAGTGCAGTATAGGTGTGCATGGTGGCCGCTGTTCCATTTATTGTCTACGGGACTGCACTCGAAACAATACTCTCCTCTACTCTTCCCCAATGTTCCCTCACTGACGCTCTAGCAGTCTTTGTTTAGAAGTGATTGTAGTGTCACCACTATGACCATGAGCGGCCGCAGTTTTCATGATGGGAGCCATGATGCATGCAGCATGGCACTTGACCACTGACGTCAGTGATCGGCTGCAGCGATCAGCCACTTGTAAACAAAGGCTCTATCATCTGGATTTGGCGTGATTTATTTTTTAAATGCCACTACTTGATGATCAATAGAGATTTGACTTCTGTGACCCCAACCAATTCCGATTCTAAGAATGAAGTGTCCATAGCACTGTTTCTCCTTCGCCTTCATTCCAAGTACTGTACCAGTTACTTTCTTAATAATAACCATGGCACTCAGGACCTGTTCTTTACCCTATGAAAGTTCCCATCCAAATATCTGAATGCTGCAGCTGCCGGCTTCGCCTATATCCTTCCATTTCAAAGCAATAACCTGTGGCTTCTTTACAAATTCACGAGTCGTCCGTTTTCTTATCACTTTTATTGATTTTATTCAGTGCCACACTTCTGCCTGGCGCACACTAAGCGCCCTATTTCAGAGCAGCTGCACTTTTCTGTATTAATCCAGGGTTTACAATTCCGAAGTTAAAACGTGATTTTCTGAGAACCGTTAATCTTTGTCTGAGTACATAAGTATATGTAAAAGTTTGTACTATTATCTCTAACCCATCATATTAAAGTGTGTGTCTATCAAGTCGCAGAAAAACCATCTGTTTGGGATTAGGGCTGGTTTACATACGGCAGTATCTTAAAATGAAGCTCAGGAACTGGTAAAATATTTGGAAACGGCATAAGAGCAATTCCTTAATAAAACATTATTATTATATACCTTCCCTCTGTTAAAACATATATGTCATTTCAGGCCACTTTTCAGGATATTCATGAGGAATAACATTATTTCTGGCCATTATATGACTTATATCCTGCATTTTTCATCGCCTTTGTAGGCTTTATTTCCAATTTTCAGATGTCTCTGAGCTAGTGTGGAGACTAACTATATACACAGTATACACAGACATGAGGGATTCCTGCTCACCCATCTCTATATAGTGCATGTTTAGAAGCAGCAACAGCATTGAGGATATTCTAGAGTAGTACTGAGCAGTGCAGCTGTGAATCCAGCTCTGCGATAATATAAAACACTTACTACAAAACAACAGCACCATCTTTCACTTAGCTTCCCCATTTGTCTCTGCATTGGCTTCAATAGGCTATAATCTGATCCCTTAGTTCGCAACTAATAATAACTGCAGATGACATTCTCTTGCCAGCAGTGACCTTGTACACCAAAATTTGCACAAATTATCAACATGATGTAGCTTTAGATTTTTTACTGACTGTCAGTTTACACTTGGATATTTTTTCCGAAACTGAAAATCTACTCTGCCTCCCTATAAATGTGTTCTGCTGCAAAATTTCCATCCTCAAATTAGGATACAAAATTCCACTATGTGAGAACATGCCCTATTTAATTACCAGCGAACATAGTCACCATTGTGAGAAAGGAACATACACTATTGATAAATCAACAATGTAAAATTTTGGCAGACCCTCATGGAAAACTAAATCAAGCCAAAAAAAAAATCATATTCTGTAGGGAAAAGACATATGGAGTACAGATAGGCAGAAGGGATGGCGGTCATGGTTGTGAAAACACAGCTGTGTTGACAAAATCAGTTTATGCTAAAACGATAAGCAGGGCCATCCAAAAAAACGGAGATCAGCGCAAGACGCCGTTTGGACCAAGTTCAACATATAAATGGAATTATGCTTGAGTAAATACGCAGATAAGTATGCATGTTATCTATACTGTGCAAACACTCAGCTACAAAGGAATTATTATTTCCAAGCTAAGAACATTACA
>NW_027193720.1:0-24766 GCF_032444005.1 Ranitomeya imitator | reverse complement strand
TCACCGGTTTGCCACATGATGTAGGCCTATGGACTGAACAAGAAACCACCAAAAATTTTAACCAGTCATCGTTCTCACAACACTGAGGACCAGTCATTCGAAATGACTTCTCCATGCATTTTATGCATTGGTAAAAGCACTATGATGAAAAGTGTGATATGTTTTCAGGTATCTCCTATACTAATAGAGCCACATGCTCACCGGTTTGCCACATGATGTAGGCCTATGGACTGAACAAGAAACCACCAAAAATTTTAACCAGTCATCGTTCTCACAACACTGAGGACCAGTCATTCGAAATGACTTCTCCATGCATTTTATGCATTGGTAAAAGCACTATGATGAAAAGTGTGATATGTTTTCAGGTATCTCCTATACTAATAGAGCCACATGCTCACCGGTTTGCCACATGATGTAGGCCTATGGACTGAACAAGAAACCACCAAAAATTTTAACCAGTCATCGTTCTCACAACACTGATGACCAGTCATTCGAAATGACTTCTCCATGCATTTTATGCATTGGTAAAAGCACTATGATGAAAAGTGTGATATGTTTTCAGGTATCTCCTATACTAATCGAGCCACATGCTCACCGGTTTGCCACATGATGTAGGCCTATGGACTGAACAAGAAACCACCAAAAATTTTATCCAGTCATCGTTCTCACAACACTGAGGACCAGTCATTCGAAATGACTTCTCCATGCATTTTATGCATTGGTAAAAGCACTATGATGAAAAGTGTGATATGCTTTCAGGTATCTCCTATACTAATAGAGCCACATGCTCACCGGTTTGCCACATGATGTAGGCCTATGGACTGAACAAGAAACCACCAAAAATTTTAACCAGTCATCGTTCTCACAACACTGAGGACCAGTCATTCGAAATGACTTCTCCATGCATTTTATGCATTGGTAAAAGCACTATGATGAAAAGTGTGATATGTTTTCAGGTATCTCCTATACTAATAGAGCCACATGCTCACCGGTTTGCCACATGATGTAGGCCTATGGACTGAACAAGAAACCACCAAAAATTTTAACCAGTCATCGTTCTCACAACACTGAAGACCAGTCATTCGAAATGACTTCTCCATGCATTTTATGCATTGGTAAAAGCACTATGATGAAAAGTGTGATATGTTTTCAGGTATCTCCTATACTAATAAAGCCACATGCTCACCGGTTTGCCACATGATGTAGGCCTATGGACTGAACAAGAAACCACCAAAAATTTTAACCAGTCATCGTTCTCACAACACTGAGGACCAGTCATTCGAAATGACTTCTCCATGCATTTTATGCATTGGTAAAAGCACTATGATGAAAAGTGTGATATGTTTTCAGGTATCTCCTATACTAATAGAGCCACATGCTCACCGGTTTGCCACATGATGTAGGCCTATGGACTGAACAAGAAACCACCAAAAATTTTAACCAGTCATCATTCTCACAACACTGAGGACCAGTCATTCGAAATGACTTCTCCATGCATTTTATGCATTGGTAAAAGCACTATGATGAAAAGTGTGATATGTTTTCAGGTATCTCCTATACTAATAGAGCCACATGCTCACCGGTTTGCCACATGATGTAGGCCTATGGACTGAACAAGAAACCACCAAAAATTTTAACCAATCATCGTTCTCACAACACTGAGGACCAGTCATTCGAAATGACTTCTCCATGCATTTTATGCATTGGTAAAAGCACTATGATGAAAAGTGTGATATGTTTTCAGGTATCTCCTATACTAATAGAGCCACATGCTCACCGGTTTGCCACATGATGTAGGCCTATGGACTGAACAAGAAACCACCAAAAATTTTAACCAGTCATCGTTCTCACAACACTGAGGACCAGTCATTCGAAATGACTTCTCCATGCATTTTATGCATTGGTAAAAGCACTATGATGAAAAGTGTGATGTTTTCAGGTATCTCATATACTAATACAGCCACATGCTCACCGGTTTGCCACATGATGTAGGCCTATGGACTGAACAAGAAACCACCAAAAATTTTAACCAGTCATCGTTCTCACAACACTGAGGACCAGTCATTCGAAATGACTTCTCCATGCATTTTATGCATTGGTAAAAGCACTATGATGAAAAGTGTGATATGTTTTCAGGTATCTCCTATACTAATAGAGCCACATGCTCACCGGTTTGCCACATGATGTAGGCCTATGGACTGTGAACAAGAAACCACCAAAAATTTTAACCAGTCATCGTTCTCACAACACTGAGGACCAGTCATTCGAAATGACTTCTCCATGCATTTTATGCATTGGTAAAAGCACTATGATGAAAAGTGTGATGTTTTCAGGTATCTCATATACTAATACAGCCACATGCTCACCGGTTTGCCACATGATGTAGGCCTATGGACTGAACAAGAAACCACCAAAAATTTTAACCAGTCATCGTTCTCACAACACTGAGGACCACTCATTCGAAATGACTTCTCCATGCATTTTATGCATTGGTAAAAGCACTATGATGAAAAGTGTGATATGTTTTCAGGTATCTCCTATACTAATAGAGCCACATGCTCACCGGTTTGCCACATGATGTAGGCCTATGGACTGAACAAGAAACCACCAAAAATTTTAACCAGTCATCGTTCTCACAACACTGAGGACCAGTCATTCAAAATGACTTCTCCATGCATTTTATGCATTGGTAAAAGCACTATGATGAAAAGTGTGATATGTTTTCAGGTATCTCCTATACTAATAGAGCCACATGCTCACCGGTTTGCCACATGATGTAGGCCTATGGACTGAACAAGAAACCACCAAAAATTTTAACCAGTCATCATTCTCACAACACTGAGGACCAGTCATTCGAAATGACTTCTCCATGCATTTTATGCATTGGTAAAAGCACTATGATGAAAAGTGTGATATGTTTTCAGGTATCTCCTATACTAATAGAGCCACATGCTCACCGGTTTGCCACATGATGTAGGCCTATGGACTGAACAAGAAACCACCAAAAATTTTAACCAATCATCGTTCTCACAACACTGAGGACCAGTCATTCGAAATGACTTCTCCATGCATTTTATGCATTGGTAAAAGCACTATGATGAAAAGTGTGATATGTTTTCAGGTATCTCCTATACTAATAGAGCCACATGCTCACCGGTTTGCCACATGATGTAGGCCTATGGACTGAACAAGAAACCACCAAAAATTTTAACCAGTCATCGTTCTCACAACACTGAGGACCAGTCATTCGAAATGACTTCTCCATGCATTTTATGCATTGGTAAAAGCACTATGATGAAAAGTGTGATGTTTTCAGGTATCTCATATACTAATACAGCCACATGCTCACCGGTTTGCCACATGATGTAGGCCTATGGACTGAACAAGAAACCACCAAAAATTTTAACCAGTCATCGTTCTCACAACACTGAGGACCAGTCATTCGAAATGACTTCTCCATGCATTTTATGCATTGGTAAAAGCACTATGATGAAAAGTGTGATATGTTTTCAGGTATCTCCTATACTAATAGAGCCACATGCTCACCGGTTTGCCACATGATGTAGGCCTATGGACTGTGAACAAGAAACCACCAAAAATTTTAACCAGTCATCGTTCTCACAACACTGAGGACCAGTCATTCGAAATGACTTCTCCATGCATTTTATGCATTGGTAAAAGCACTATGATGAAAAGTGTGATGTTTTCAGGTATCTCATATACTAATACAGCCACATGCTCACCGGTTTGCCACATGATGTAGGCCTATGGACTGAACAAGAAACCACCAAAAATTTTAACCAGTCATCGTTCTCACAACACTGAGGACCACTCATTCGAAATGACTTCTCCATGCATTTTATGCATTGGTAAAAGCACTATGATGAAAAGTGTGATATGTTTTCAGGTATCTCCTATACTAATAGAGCCACATGCTCACCGGTTTGCCACATGATGTAGGCCTATGGACTGAACAAGAAACCACCAAAAATTTTAACCAGTCATCGTTCTCACAACACTGAGGACCAGTCATTCAAAATGACTTCTCCATGCATTTTATGCATTGGTAAAAGCACTATGATGAAAAGTGTGATATGTTTTCAGGTATCTCCTATACTAATAGAGCCACATGCTCACCGGTTTGCCACATGATGTAGGCCTATGGACTGAACAAGAAACCACCAAAAATTTTAACCAGTCATCATTCTCACAACACTGAGGACCAGTCATTCGAAATGACTTCTCCATGCATTTTATGCATTGGTAAAAGCACTATGATGAAAAGTGTGATATGTTTTCAGGTATCTCCTATACTAATAGAGCCACATGCTCACCGGTTTGCCACATGATGTAGGCCTATGGACTGAACAAGAAACCACCAAAAATTTTATCCAGTCATCGTTCTCACAACACTGAGGACCAGTCATTCGAAATGACTTCTCCATGCATTTTATGCATTGGTAAAAGCACTATGATGAAAAGTGTGATATGTTTTCAGGTATCTCCTATACTAATAGAGCCACATGCTCACCGGTTTGCCACATGATGTAGGCCTATGGACTGAACAAGAAACCACCAAAAATTTTAACCAGTCATCGTTCTCACAACACTGAGGACCAGTCATTCGACATGACTTCTCCATGCATTTTATGCATTGGTAAAAGCACTATGATGAAAAGTGTGATATGTTTTCAGGTATCTCCTATACTAATAGAGCCACATGCTCACCGGTTTGCCACATGATGTAGGCCTATGGACTGAACAAGAAACCACCAATAATTTTAACCAGTCATCGTTCTCACAACACTGAAGACCAGTCATTCGAAATGACTTCTCCATGCATTTTATGCATTGGTAAAAGCACTATGATGAAAAGTGTGATATGTTTTCAGGTATCTCCTATACTAATAAAGCCACATGCTCACCGGTTTGCCACATGATGTAGGCCTATGGACTGAACAAGAAACCACCAAAAATTTTAACCAGTCATCGTTCTCACAACACTGAGGACCAGTCATTCGAAATGACTTCTCCATGCATTTTATGCATTGGTAAAAGCACTATGATGAAAAGTGTGATATGTTTTCAGGTATCTCCTATACTAATAGAGCCACATGCTCACCGGTTTGCCACATGATGTAGGCCTATGGACTGAACAAGAAACCACCAAAAATTTTAACCAGTCATCATTCTCACAACACTGAGGACCAGTCATTCGAAATGACTTCTCCATGCATTTTATGCATTGGTAAAAGCACTATGATGAAAAATGTGATATGTTTTCAGGTATCTCCTATACTAATAGAGCCACATGCTCACCGGTTTGCCACATGATGTAGGCCTATGGACTGAACAAGAAACCACCAAAAATTTTAACCAGTCATCGTTCTCACAACACTGAGGACCAGTCATTCAAAATGACTTCTCCATGCATTTTATGCATTGGTAAAAGCACTATGATGAAAAGTGTGATATGTTTTCAGGTATCTCCTATACTAATAGAGCCACATGCTCACCGGTTTGCCACATGATGTAGGCCTATGGACTGAACAAGAAACCACCAAAAATTTTAACCAGTCATCGTTCTCACAACACTGAGGACCAGTCATTCGAAATGACTTCTCCATGCATTTTATGCATTGGTAAAAGCACTATGATGAAAAGTGTGATGTTTTCAGGTATCTCCTATACTAATAGAGCCACATGCTCACCGGTTTGCCACATGATGTAGGCCTATGGACTGAACAAGAAACCACCAAAAATTTTAACCAGTCATCGTTCTCACAACACTGAGGACCAGTCATTCGAAATGACTTCTCCATGCATTTTATGCATTGGTAAAAGCACTATGATGAAAAGTGTGATATGTTTTCAGGTATCTCCTATACTAATAGAGCCACATGCTCACCGGTTTGCCACATGATGTAGGCCTATGGACTGAACAAGAAACCACCAAAAATTTTAACCAGTCATCGTTCTCACAACACTGAGGACCAGTCATTCGAAATGACTTCTCCATGCATTTTATGCATTGGTAAAAGCACTATGATGAAAAGTGTGATATGTTTTCAGGTATCTCCTATACTAATAGAGCCACATGCTCACCGGTTTGCCACATGATGTAGGCTTATGGACTGAACAAGAAACCACCAAAAATTTTAACCAGTCATCATTCTCACAACACTGAGGACCAGTCATTCGAAATGACTTCTCCATGCATTTTATGCATTGGTAAAAGCACTATGATGAAAAGTGTGATATGTTTTCAGGTATCTCCTATACTAATAGAGCCACATGCTCACCGGTTTGCCACATGATGTAGGCCTATGGACTGAACAAGAAACCACCAAAAATTTTATCCAGTCATCGTTCTCACAACACTGAGGACCAGTCATTCGAAATGACTTCTCCATGCATTTTATGCATTGGTAAAAGCACTATGATGAAAAGTGTGATATGTTTTCAGGTATCTCCTAAACTAATGGAGCCACATGCTCACCGGTTTGCCACATGATGTAGGCCTATGGACTGAACAAGAAACCACCAAAAATTTTAACCAGTCATCGTTCTCACAACACTGAGGACCAGTCATTCGAAATGACTTCTCCATGCATTTTATGCATTGGTAAAAGCACTATGATGAAAAGTGTGATATGTTTTCAGGTATCTCCTATACTAATAGAGCCACATGCTCACCGGTTTGCCACATGATGTAGGCCTATGGACTGAACAAGAAACCACCAAAAATTTTATCCAGTCATCGTTCTCACAACACTGAGGACCAGTCATTCGAAATGACTTCTCCATGCATTTTATGCATTGGTAAAAGCACTATGATGAAAAGTGTGATATGTTTTCAGGTATCTCCTATACTAATAGAGCCACATGCTCACCGGTTTGCCACATGATGTAGGCCTATGGACTGAACAAGAAACCACCAAAAATTTTAACCAGTCATCGTTCTCACAACACTGAGGACCAGTCATTCGAAATGACTTCTTAATGCATTTTATGCATTGGTAAAAGCACTATGATGAAAAGTGTGATATGTTTTCAGGTATCTCCTATACTAATAGAGCCACATGCTCACCGGTTTGCCACATGATGTAGGCCTATGGACTGAACAAGAAACCACCAAAAATTTTAACCAGTCATCGTTCTCACAACACTGAGGACCAGTCATTCGAAATGACTTCTCCATGCATTTTATGCATTGGTAAAAGCACTATGATGAAAAGTGTGATATGTTTTCAGGTATCTCCTATACTAATAGAGCCACATGCTCACCGGTTTGCCACATGATGTAGGCTTATGGACTGAACAAGAAACCACCAAAAATTTTAACCAGTCATCATTCTCACAACACTGAGGACCAGTCATTCGAAATGACTTCTCCATGCATTTTATGCATTGGTAAAAGCACTATGATGAAAAGTGTGATATGTTTTCAGGTATCTCCTATACTAATAGAGCCACATGCTCACCGGTTTGCCACATGATGTAGGCCTATGGACTGAACAAGAAACCACCAAAAATTTTATCCAGTCATCGTTCTCACAACACTGAGGACCAGTCATTCGAAATGACTTCTCCATGCATTTTATGCATTGGTAAAAGCACTATGATGAAAAGTGTGATATGTTTTCAGGTATCTCCTAAACTAATGGAGCCACATGCTCACCGGTTTGCCACATGATGTAGGCCTATGGACTGAACAAGAAACCACCAAAAATTTTATCCAGTCATCGTTCTCACAACACTGAGGACCAGTCATTCGAAATGACTTCTCCATGCATTTTATGCATTGGTAAAAGCACTATGATGAAAAGTGTGATATGTTTTCAGGTATCTCCTATACTAATAGAGCCACATGCTCACCGGTTTGCCACATGATGTAGGCCTATGGACTGAACAAGAAACCACCAAAAATTTTAACCAGTCATCGTTCTCACAACACTGAGGACCAGTCATTCGAAATGACTTCTCCATGCATTTTATGCATTGGTAAAAGCACTATGATGAAAAGTGTGATATGTTTTCAGGTATCTCCTATACTAATAGAGCCACATGCTCACCGGTTTGCCACATGATGTAGGCCTATGGACTGAACAAGAAACCACCAATAATTTTAACCAGTCATCGTTCTCACAACACTGAAGACCAGTCATTCGAAATGACTTCTCCATGCATTTTATGCATTGGTAAAAGCACTATGATGAAAAGTGTGATATGTTTTCAGGTATCTCCTATACTAATAAAGCCACATGCTCACCGGTTTGCCACATGATGTAGGCCTATGGACTGAACAAGAAACCACCAAAAATTTTAACCAGTCATCGTTCTCACAACACTGAGGACCAGTCATTCGAAATGACTTCTCCATGCATTTTATGCATTGGTAAAAGCACTATGATGAAAAGTGTGATATGTTTTCAGGTATCTCCTATACTAATAGAGCCACATGCTCACCGGTTTGCCACATGATGTAGGCCTATGGACTGAACAAGAAACCACCAAAAATTTTAACCAGTCATCGTTCTCACAACACTGATGACCAGTCATTCGAAATGACTTCTCCATGCATTTTATGCATTGGTAAAAGCACTATGATGAAAAGTGTGATATGTTTTCAGGTATCTCCTATACTAATAGAGCCACATGCTCACCGGTTTGCCACATGATGTAGGCCTATGGACTGAACAAGAAACCACCAAAAATTTTAACCAGTCATCGTTCTCACAACACTGAGGACCAGTCATTCGAAATGACTTCTCCATGCATTTTATGCATTGGTAAAAGCACTATGATGAAAAGTGTGATATGTTTTCAGGTATCTCCTATACTAATAGAGCCACATGCTCACCGGTTTGCCACATGATGTAGGCTTATGGACTGAACAAGAAACCACCAAAAATTTTAACCAGTCATCATTCTCACAACACTGAGGACCAGTCATTCGAAATGACTTCTCCATGCATTTTATGCATTGGTAAAAGCACTATGATGAAAAGTGTGATATGTTTTCAGGTATCTCCTATACTAATAGAGCCACATGCTCACCGGTTTGCCACATGATGTAGGCCTATGGACTGAACAAGAAACCACCAAAAATTTTATCCAGTCATCGTTCTCACAACACTGAGGACCAGTCATTCGAAATGACTTCTCCATGCATTTTATGCATTGGTAAAAGCACTATGATGAAAAGTGTGATATGTTTTCAGGTATCTCCTAAACTAATGGAGCCACATGCTCACCGGTTTGCCACATGATGTAGGCCTATGGACTGAACAAGAAACCACCAAAAATTTTAACCAGTCATCGTTCTCACAACACTGAGGACCAGTCATTCGAAATGACTTCTCCATGCATTTTATGCATTGGTAAAAGCACTATGATGAAAAGTGTGATATGTTTTCAGGTATCTCCTATACTAATAGAGCCACATGCTCACCGGTTTGCCACATGATGTAGGCCTATGGACTGAACAAGAAACCACCAAAAATTTTAACCAGTCATCGTTCTCACAACACTGAGGACCAGTCATTCGAAATGACTTCTCCATGCATTTTATGCATTGGTAAAAGCACTATGATGAAAAGTGTGATATGTTTTCAGGTATCTCCTATACTAATAGAGCCACATGCTCACCGGTTTGCCACATGATGTAGGCCTATGGACTGAACAAGAAACCACCAAAAATTTTATCCAGTCATCGTTCTCACAACACTGAGGACCAGTCATTCGAAATGACTTCTCCATGCATTTTATGCATTGGTAAAAGCACTATGATGAAAAGTGTGATATGTTTTCAGGTATCTCCTATACTAATAGAGCCACATGCTCACCGGTTTGCCACATGATGTAGGCCTATGGACTGAACAAGAAACCACCAAAAATTTTAACCAGTCATCGTTCTCACAACACTGAGGACCAGTCATTCGAAATGACTTCTCCATGCATTTTATGCATTGGTAAAAGCACTATGATGAAAAGTGTGATATGTTTTCAGGTATCTCCTATACTAATAGAGCCACATGCTCACCGGTTTGCCACATGATGTAGGCCTATGGACTGAACAAGAAACCACCAAAAATTTTAACCAGTCATCGTTCTCACAACACTGAGGACCAGTCATTCGAAATGACTTCTCCATGCATTTTATGCATTGGTAAATGCACTATGATGAAAAGTGTGATATGTATTCAGGTATCTCCTATACTAATAGAGCCACATGCTCACCGGTTTGCCACATGATGTAGGCCTATGGACTGAACAAGAAACCACCAAAAATTTTAACCAGTCATCGTTCTCACAACACTGAGGACCAGTCATTCGAAATGACTTCTCCATGCATTTTATGCATTGGTAAAAGCACTATGATGAAAAGTGTGATATGTTTTCAGGTATCTCCTATACTAATAGAGCCACATGCTCACCGGTTTGCCACATGATGTAGGCCTATGGACTGAACAAGAAACCACCAAAAATTTTAACCAGTCATCGTTCTCACAACACTGAGGACCAGTCATTCGAAATGACTTCTCCATGCATTTTATGCATTGGTAAAAGCACTATGATGAAAAGTGTGATATGTTTTCAGGTATCTCCTATACTAATAGAGCCACATGCTCACCGGTTTGCCACATGATGTAGGCCTATGGACTGAACAAGAAACCACCAAAAATTTTAACCAGTCATCGTTCTCACAACACTGAGGACCAGTCATTCGAAATGACTTCTCCATGCATTTTATGCATTGGTAAATGCACTATGATGAAAAGTGTGATATGTTTTCAGGTATCTCCTATACTAATAGAGCCACATGCTCACCGGTTTGCCACATGATGTAGGCCTATGGACTGAACAAGAAACCACCAAAAATTTTAACCAGTCATCGTTCTCACAACACTGAGGACCAGTCATTCGAAATGACTTCTCCATGCATTTTATGCATTGGTAAAAGCACTATGATGAAAAGTGTGATATGTTTTCAGGTATCTCCTATACTAATAGAGCCACATGCTCACCGGTTTGCCACATGATGTAGGCCTATGGACTGAACAAGAAACCACCAAAAATTTTAACCAGTCATCGTTCTCACAACACTGAGGACCAGTCATTCGAAATGACTTCTCCATGCATTTTATGCATTGGTAAAAGCACTATGATGAAAAGTGTGATATGTTTTCAGGTATCTCCTATACTAATAGAGCCACATGCTCACCGGTTTGCCACATGATGTAGGCCTATGGACTGAACAAGAAACCACCAAAAATTTTAACCAGTCATCATTCTCACAACACTGAGGACCAGTCATTCGAAATGACTTCTCCATGCATTTTATGCATTGGTAAAAGCACTATGATGAAAAGTGTGATATGTTTTCAGGTATCTCCTATACTAATAGAGCCACATGCTCACCGGTTTGCCACATGATGTAGGCCTATGGACTGAACAAGAAACCACCAAAAATTTTAACCAGTCATCGTTCTCACAACACTGAGGACCAGTCATTCGAAATGACTTCTCCATGCATTTTATGCATTGGTAAAAGCACTATGATGAAAAGTGTGATATGTTTTCAGGTATCTCCTATACTAATAGAGCCACATGCTCACCGGTTTGCCACATGATGTAGGCCTATGGACTGAACAAGAAACCACCAAAAATTTTAACCAGTCATCGTTCTCACAACACTGAGGACCAGTCATTCGAAATGACTTCTCCATGCATTTTATGCATTGGTAAAAGCACTATGATGAAAAGTGTGATATGTTTTCAGGTATCTCCTATACTAATAGAGCCACATGCTCACCGGTTTGCCACATGATGTAGGCCTATGGACTGAACAAGAAACCACCAAAAATTTTAACCAGTCATCGTTCTCACAACACTGAGGACCAGTCATTCGAAATGACTTCTCCATGCATTTTATGCATTGGTAAAAGCACTATGATGAAAAGTGTGATATGTTTTCAGGTATCTCCTATACTAATAGAGCCACATGCTCACCGGTTTGCCACATGATGTAGGCCTATGGACTGAACAAGAAACCACCAAAAATTTTAACCAGTCATCGTTCTCACAACACTGAGGACCAGTCATTCGAAATGACTTCTCCATGCATTTTATGCATTGGTAAAAGCACTATGATGAAAAGTGTGATATGTTTTCAGGTATCTCCTATACTAATAGAGCCACATGCTCACCGGTTTGCCACATGATGTAGGCCTATGGACTGAACAAGAAACCACCAAAAATTTTAACCAGTCATCATTCTCACAACACTGAGGACCAGTCATTCGAAATGACTTCTCCATGCATTTTATGCATTGGTAAAAGCACTATGATGAAAAGTGTGATATGTTTTCAGGTATCTCCTATACTAATAGAGCCACATGCTCACCGGTTTGCCACATGATGTAGGCCTATGGACTGAACAAGAAACCACCAAAAATTTTAACCAGTCATCGTTCTCACAACACTGAGGACCAGTCATTCGAAATGACTTCTCCATGCATTTTATGCATTGGTAAAAGCACTATGATGAAAAGTGTGATATGTTTTCAGGTATCTCCTATACTAATAGAGCCACATGCTCACCGGTTTGCCACATGATGTAGGCCTATGGACTGAACAAGAAACCACCAAAAATTTTAACCAGTCATCGTTCTCACAACACTGAGGACCAGTCATTCGAAATGACTTCTCCATGCATTTTATGCATTGGTAAAAGCAATATGATGAAAAGTGTGATATGTTTTCAGTTATCTCCTATACTAATAGAGCCACATGCTCACCGGTTTGCCACATGATGTAGGCCTATGGACTGAACAAGAAACCACCAAAAATTTTAACCAGTCATCGTTCTCACAACACTGAGGACCAGTCATTCGAAATGACTTCTCCATGCATTTTATGCATTGGTAAAAGCACTATGATGAAAAGTGTGATGTTTTCAGGTATCCCCTATACTAATAGAGCCACATGCTCACCGGTTTGCCACATGATGTAGGCCTATGGACTGAACAAGAAACCACCAAAAATTTTAACCAGTCATCTTTCTCACAACACTGAGGACCAGTCATTCGAAATGACTTCTCCATGCATTTTATGCATTAGTAAAAGCACTATGATGAAAAGTGTGATATGTTTTCAGGTATCTCCTATACTAATAGAGCCACATGCTCACCGGTTTGCCACATGATGTAGGCCTATGGACTGAACAAGAAACCACCAAAAATTTTAACCAGTCATCGTTCTCACAACACTGAGGACCAGTCATTCGAAATGACTTCTCCATGCATTTTATGCATTGGTAAAAGCACTATGATGAAAAGTGTGATATGTTTTCAGGTATCTCCTATACTAATAGAGCCATATGCTCACCGGTTTGCCACATGATGTAGGCCTATGGACTGAACAAGAAACCACCAAAAATTTTAACCAGTCATCGTTCTCACAACACTGAGGACCAGTCATTCGAAATGACTTCTCCATGCATTTTATGCATTGGTAAAAGCACTATGATGAAAAGTGTGATATGTTTTCAGGTATCTCCTATACTAATAGAGCCACATGCTCACCGGTTTGCCACATGATGTAGGCCTATGGACTGAACAAGAAACCACCAAAAATTTTAACCAGTCATCGTTCTCACAACACTGAGGACCAGTCATTCGAAATGACTTCTCCATGCATTTTATGCATTGGTAAAAGCACTATGATGAAAAGTGTGATATGTTTTCAGGTATCTCCTATACTAATAGAGCCACATGCTCACCGGTTTGCCACATGATGTAGGCCTATGGACTGAACAAGAAACCACCAAAAATTTTAACCAGTCATCGTTCTCACAACACTGAGGACCAGTCATTCGAAATGACTTCTCCATGCATTTTATGCATTGGTAAAAGCACTATGATGAAAAGTGTGATATGTTTTCAGGTATCTCCTATACTAATAGAGCCACATGCTCACCGGTTTGCCACATGATGTAGGCCTATGGACTGAACAAGAAACCACCAAAAATTTTAACCAGTCATCGTTCTCACAACACTGAGGACCAGTCATTCGAAATGACTTCTCCATGCATTTTATGCATTGGTAAAAGCACTATGATGAAAAGTGTGATATGTTTTCAGGTATCTCCTATACTAATAGAGCCACATGCTCACCGGTTTGCCACATGATGTAGGCCTATGGACTGAACAAGAAACCACCAAAAATTTTAACCAGTCATCGTTCTCACAACACTGAGGACCAGTCATTCGAAATGACTTCTCCATGCATTTTATGCATTGGTAAAAGCACTATGATGAAAAGTGTGATATGTTTTCAGGTATCTCCTATACTAATAGAGCCACATGCTCACCGGTTTGCCACATGATGTAGGCCTATGGACTGAACAAGAAACCACCAAAAATTTTAACCAGTCATCGTTCTCACAACACTGAGGACCAGTCATTCGAAATGACTTCTCCATGCATTTTATGCATTGGTAAAAGCACTATGATGAAAAGTGTGATATGTTTTCAGGTATCTCCTATAGTAATAGAGCCACATGCTCACCGGTTTGCCACATGATGTAGGCCTATGGACTGAACAAGAAACCACCAAAAATTTTAACCAGTCATCGTTCTCACAACACTGAGGACCAGTCATTCGAAATGACTTCTCCATGCATTTTATGCATTGGTAAAAGCACTATGATGAAAAGTGTGATATGTTTTCAGGTATCTCCTATACTAATAGAGCCACATGCTCACCGGTTTGCCACATGATGTAGGCCTATGGACTGAACAAGAAACCACCAAAAATTTTAACCAGTCATCGTTCTCACAACACTGAGGACCAGTCATTCGAAATGACTTCTCCATGCATTTTATGCATTGGTAAAAGCAGTATGATGAAAAGTGTGATATGTTTTCAGGTATCTCCTATACTAATAGAGCCACATGCTCACCGGTTTGCCACATGATGTAGGCCTATGGACTGAACAAGAAACCACCAAAAATTTTAACCAGTCATCGTTCTCACAACACTGAGGACCAGTCATTCGAAATGACTTCTCCATGCATTTTATGCATTGGTAAAAGCACTATGATGAAAAGTGTGATATGTTTTCAGGTATCTCCTATACTAATAGAGCCACATGCTCACCGGTTTGCCACATGATGTAGGCCTATGGACTGAACAAGAAACCACCAAAAATTTTAACCAGTCATCGTTCTCACAACACTGAGGACCAGTCATTCGAAATGACTTCTCCATGCATTTTATGCATTGGTAAAAGCACTATGATGAAAAGTGTGATATGTTTTCAGGTATCTCCTATACTAATAGAGCCACATGCTCACCGGTTTGCCACATGATGTAGGCCTATGGACTGAACAAGAAACCACCAAAAATTTTAACCAGTCATCGTTCTCACAACACTGAGGACCAGTCATTCGAAATGACTTCTCCATGCATTTTATGCATTGGTAAAAGCACTATGATGAAAAGTGTGATATGTTTTCAGGTATCTCCTATACTAATAGAGCCACATGCTCACCGGTTTGCCACATGATGTAGGCCTATGGACTGAACAAGAAACCACCAAAAATTTTAACCAGTCATCGTTCTCACAACACTGAGGACCAGTCATTCGAAATGACTTCTCCATGCATTTTATGCATTGGTAAAAGCACTATGATGAAAAGTGTGATATGTTTTCAGGTATCTCCTATACTAATCGAGCCACATGCTCACCGGTTTGCCACATGATGTAGGCCTATGGACTGAACAAGAAACCACCAAAAATTTTAACCAGTCATCGTTCTCACAACACTGAGGACCAGTCATTCGAAATGACTTCTCCATGCATTTTATGCATTGGTAAAAGTATAGGAGATACCTGAAAACATATCACACTTTTCATCATAGTGCTTTTACCAATGCATAAAATGCATGGAGAAGTCATTTCGAATGACTGGTCCTCAGTGTTGTGAGAACGATGACTGGTTAAAATTTTTGGTGGTTTCTTGTTCAGTCCATAGGCCTACATCATGTGGCAAACCGGTGAGCATGTGGCTCTATTAGTATAGGAGATACCTGAAAACATATCACACTTTTCATCATAGTGCTTTTACCAATGCATAAAATGCATGGAGAAGTCATTTCGAATGACTGGTCCTCAGTGTTGTGAGAACGATGACTGGTTAAAATTTTTGGTGGTTTCTTGTTCAGTCCATAGGCCTACATCATGTGGCAAACCGGTGAGCATGTGGCTCTATTAGTATAGGAGATACCTGAAAACATATCACACTTTTCATCATAGTGCTTTTACCAATGCATAAAATGCATGGAGAAGTCATTTCGAATGACTGGTCCTCAGTGTTGTGAGAATGATGACTGGTTAAAATTTTTCGTGGTTTCTTGTAAAAGCACTATGATGAAAAGTGTGAGTATAGGTGAGTATAGGAGATACCTGAAAACATATCACACTTTTCATCATAGTGCTTTTACCAATGCATAAAATGCATGGAGAAGTCATTTCGAATGACTGGTCCTCAGTGTTGTGAGAACGATGACTGGTTAAAATTTTTGGTGGTTTCTTGTTCAGTCCATAGGCCTACATCATGTGGCAAACCGGTGAGCATGTGGCTCGATTAGTATAGGAGATACCTGAAAACATATCACACTTTTCATCATAGTGCTTTTACCAATGCATAAAATGCATGGAGAAGTCATTTCGAATGACTGGTCCTCAGTGTTGTGAGAACGATGACTGGTTAAAATTTTTGGTGGTTTCTTGTTCAGTCCATAGGCCTACATCATGTGGCAAACCGGTGAGCATGTGGCTCTATTAGTATAGGAGATACCTGAAAACATATCACACTTTTCATCATAGTGCTTTTACCAATGCATAAAATGCATGGAGAAGTCATTTCGAATGACTGGTCCTCAGTGTTGTGAGAACGATGACTGGTTAAAATTTTTGGTGGTTTCTTGTTCAGTCCATAGGCCTACATCATGTGGCAAACCGGTGAGCATGTGGCTCTATTAGTATAGGAGATACCTGAAAACATATCACACTTTTCATCATAGTGCTTTTACCAATGCATAAAATGCATGGAGAAGTCATTTCGAATGACTGGTCCTCAGTGTTGTGAGAACGATGACTGGTTAAAATTTTTGGTGGTTTCTTGTTCAGTCCATAGGCCTACATCATGTGGCAAACCGGTGAGCATGTGGCTCTATTAGTATAGGAGATACCTGAAAACATATCACACTTTTCATCATAGTGCTTTTACCAATGCATAAAATGCATGGAGAAGTCATTTCGAATGACTGGTCCTCAGTGTTGTGAGAACGATGACTGGTTAAAATTTTTGGTGGTTTCTTGTTCAGTCCATAGGCCTACATCATGTGGCAAACCGGTGAGCATGTGGCTCTATTAGTATAGGAGATACCTGAAAACATATCACACTTTTCAATCATAGTGCTTTTACCAATGCATAAAATGCATGGAGAAGTCATTTCGAATGACTGGTCCTCAGTGTTGTGAGAACGATGACTGGTTAAAATTTTTGGTGGTTTCTTGTTCAGTCCATAGGCCTACATCATGTGGCAAACCGGTGAGCATGTGGCTCTATTAGTATAGGAGATACCTGAAAACATATCACACTTTTCATCATAGTGCTTTTACCAATGCATAAAATGCATGGAGAAGTCATTTCGAATGACTGGTCCTCAGTGTTGTGAGAACGATGACTGGTTAAAATTTTTGGTGGTTTCTTGTTCAGTCCATAGGCCTACATCATGTGGCAAACCGGTGAGCATGTGGCTCTATTAGTATAGGAGATACCTGAAAACATATCACACTTTTCATCATAGTGCTTTTACCAATGCATAAAATGCATGGAGAAGTCATTTCGAATGACTGGTCTTCAGTGTTGTGAGAACGATGACTGGATAAAATTTTTGGTGGTTTCTTGTTCAGTCCATAGGCCTACATCATGTGGCAAACCGGTGAGCATGTGGCTCTATTAGTATAGGAGATACCTGAAAACATATCACACTTTTCATCATAGTGCTTTTACCAATGCATAAAATGCATGGAGAAGTCATTTCGAATGACTGGTCCTCAGTGTTGTGAGAACGATGACTGGTTAAAATTTTTGGTGGTTTCTTGTTCAGTCCATAGGCCTACATCATGTGGCAAACCGGTGAGCATGTGGCTCTAT
Organism: Ranitomeya imitator; assembly: GCF_032444005.1. Taxonomy (NCBI): domain Eukaryota; kingdom Metazoa; phylum Chordata; class Amphibia; order Anura; family Dendrobatidae; genus Ranitomeya; species Ranitomeya imitator. Next base: position 6,533 of record NW_027193720.1, on the reverse strand, counting down.
TAGTATAGGAGATACCTGAAAACATATCACACTTTTCATCATAGTGCTTTTACCAATGCATAAAATGCATGGAGAAGTCATTTCGAATGACTGGTCCTCAGTGTTGTGAGAACGATGACTGGTTAAAATTTTTGGTGGTTTCTTGTTCAGTCCATAGGCCTACATCATGTGGCAAACCGGTGAGCATGTGGCTCTATTAGTATAGGAGATACCTGAAAACATATCACACTTTTCATCATAGTGCTTTTACCAATGCATAAAATGCATGGAGAAGTCATTTCGAATGACTGGTCCTCAGTGTTGTGAGAACGATGACTGGTTAAAATTTTTGGTGGTTTCTTGTTCAGTCCATAGGCCTACATCATGTGGCAAACCGGTGAGCATGTGGCTCTATTAGTATAGGAGATACCTGAAAACATATCACACTTTTCATCATAGTGCTTTTACCAATGCATAAAATGCATGGAGAAGTCATTTCGAATGACTGGTCTTCAGTGTTGTGAGAACGATGACTGGATAAAATTTTTGGTGGTTTCTTGTTCAGTCCATAGGCCTACATCATGTGGCAAACCGGTGAGCATGTGGCTCTATTAGTATAGGAGATACCTGAAAACATATCACACTTTTCATCATAGTGCTTTTACCAATGCATAAAATGCATGGAGAAGTCATTTCGAATGACTGGTCCTCAGTGTTGTGAGAACGATGACTGGTTAAAATTTTTGGTGGTTTCTTGTTCAGTCCATAGGCCTACATCATGTGGCAAACCGGTGAGCATGTGGCTCTATTAGTATAGGAGATACCTGAAAACATATCACACTTTTCATCATAGTGCTTTTACCAATGCATAAAATGCATGGAGAAGTCATTTCGAATGACTGGTCCTCAGTGTTGTGAGAACGATGACTGGTTAAAATTTTTGGTGGTTTCTTGTTCAGTCCATAGGCCTACATCATGTGGCAAACCGGTGAGCATGTGGCTCTATTAGTATAGGAGATACCTGAAAACATATCACACTTTTCATCATAGTGCTTTTACCAATGCATAAAATGCATGGAGAAGTCATTTCGAATGACTGGTCCTCAGTGTTGTGAGAACGATGACTGGTTAAAATTTTTGGTGGTTTCTTGTTCAGTCCACAGGCCTACATCATGTGGCAAACCGGTGAGCATGTGGCTCTATTAGTATAGGAGATACCTGAAAACATATCACACTTTTCATCATAGTGCTTTTACCAATGCATAAAATGCATGGAGAAGTCATTTCGAATGACTGGTCCTCAGTGTTGTGAGAACGATGACTGGTTAAAATTTTTGGTGGTTTCTTGTTCAGTCCATAGGCCTACAGCATGTGGCAAACCGGTGAGCATGTGGCTCTATTAGTATAGGAGATACCTGAAAATATATCACACTTTTCATCATAGTGCTTTTACCAATGCATAAAATGCATGGAGAAGTCATTTCGAATGACTGGTCCTCAGTGTTGTGAGAACGATGACTGGTTAAAATTTTTGGTGGTTTCTTGTTCAGTCCATAGGCCTACAGCATGTGGCAAACCGGTGAGCATGTGGCTCTATTAGTATAGGAGATACCTGAAAACATATCACACTTTTCATCATAGTGCTTTTACCAATGCATAAAATGCATGGAGAAGTCATTTCGAATGACTGGTCCTCAGTGTTGTGAGAACGATGACTGGTTAAAATTTTTGGTGGTTTCTTGTTCAGTCCATAGGCCTACATCATGTGGCAAACCGGTGAGCATGTGGCTCTATTAGTATAGGAGATACCTGAAAACATATCACACTTTTCATCATAGTGCTTTTACCAATGCATAAAATGCATGGAGAAATCATTTCGAATGACTGGTCCTCAGTGTTGTGAGAACGATGACTGGTTAAAATTTTTGGTGGTTTCTTGTTCAGTCCATAGGCCTACATCATGTGGCAAACCGGTGAGCATGTGGCTCTATTAGTATAGGAGATACCTGAAAACATATCACACTTTTCATCATAGTGCTTTTACCAATGCATAAAATGCATGGAGAAATCATTTCGAATGACTGGTCCTCAGTGTTGTGAGAACGATGACTGGATAAAATTTTTGGTGGTTTCTTGTTCAGTCCATAGGCCTACATCATGTGGCAAACCGGTGAGCATGTGGCTCTATTAGTATAGGAGATACCTGAAAACATATCACACTTTTCATCATAGTGCTTTTACCAATGCATAAAATGCATGGAGAAGTCATTTCGAATGACTGGTCCTCAGTGTTGTGAGAACGATGACTGGTTAAAATTTTTGGTGGTTTCTTGTTCAGTCCATAGGCCTACATCATGTGGCAAACCGGTGAGCATGTGGCTCTATTAGTATAGGAGATACCTGAAAACATATCACACTTTTCATCATAGTGCTTTTACCAATGCATAAAATGCATGGAGAAGTCATTTCGAATGACTGGTCCTCAGTGTTGTGAGAACGATGACTGGTTAAAATTTTTGGTGGTTTCTTGTTCAGTCCATAGGCCTACATCATGTGGCAAACCGGTGAGCATGTGGCTCTATTAGTATAGGAGATACCTGAAAACATATCACACTTTTCATCATAGTGCTTTTACCAATGCATAAAATGCATGGAGAAGTCATTTCGAATGACTGGTCCTCAGTGTTGTGAGAACGATGACTGGTTAAAATTTTTGGTGGTTTCTTGTTCAGTCCACAGGCCTACATCATGTGGCAAACCGGTGAGCATGTGGCTCTATTAGTATAGGAGATACCTGAAAACATATCACACTTTTCATCATAGTGCTTTTACCAATGCATAAAATGCATGGAGAAGTCATTTCGAATGACTGGTCCTCAGTGTTGTGAGAACGATGACTGGTTAAAATTTTTGGTGGTTTCTTGTTCAGTCCATAGGCCTACAGCATGTGGCAAACCGGTGAGCATGTGGCTCTATTAGTATAGGAGATACCTGAAAATATATCACACATCATAGTGCTTTTACCAATGCATAAAATGCATGGAGAAGTCATTTCGAATGACTGGTCCTCAGTGTTGTGAGAACGATGACTGGTTAAAATTTTGGTGGTTTCTTGTTCAGTCCATAGGCCTACAGCATGTGGCAAACGGTGAGCATGTGGCTCTATTAGTATAGGAGATACCTGAAAACATATCACACTTTTCATCATAGTGCTTTTACCAATGCATAAAATGCATGGAGAAGTCATTTCGAATGACTGGTCCTCAGTGTTGTGAGAACGATGACTGGTTAAAATTTTTGGTGGTTTTCTTGTTCAGTCCATAGGCCTACATCATGTGGCAATCGGTGAGCATGTGGCTCTATTAGTATAGGAGATACCTGAAAACATATCACACTTTTCATCATAGTGCTTTTACAATGCATAAAATGCATGGAGAAGTCATTTCGAATGACTGGTCCTCAGTGTTGTGAGAACGATGACTGGTTAAAATTTTTGGTGGTTTCTTGTTCAGTCCATAGGCCTACATCATGTGGCAAACCGGTGAGCATGTGGCTCTATTAGTATAGGAGATACCTGAAAACATATCACACTTTTCATCATAGTGCTTTTACCAATGCATAAAATGCATGGAGAAGTCATTTCGAATGACTGGTCCTCAGTGTTGTGAGAACGATGACTGGTTAAAATTTTTGGTGGTTTCTTGTTCAGTCCATAGGCCTACATCATGTGGCAAAACCGGTGAGCATGTGGCTCTATTAGTATAGGAGATACCTGAAAACATATCACACTTTTCATCATAGTGCTTTTACCAATGCATAAAATGCATGGAGAAGTCATTTCGAATGACTGGTCCTCAGTGTTGTGAGAACGATGACTGGTTAAAATTTTTGGTGGTTTCTTGTTCAGTCCATAGGCCTACATCATGTGGCAAACCGGTGAGCATGTGGCTCTATTAGTATAGGAGATACCTGAAAACATATCACACTTTTCATCATAGTGCTTTTACCAATGCATAAAATGCATGGAGAAGTCATTTCGAATGACTGGTCCTCAGTGTTGTGAGAACGATGACTGGTTAAAATTTTGGTGGTTTCTTGTTCAGTCCATAGGCCTACATCATGTGGCAAACCGGTGTGAGCAATGTGGCTCTATTAGTATAGGAGATACCTGAAAACATATCACACTTTTCATCATAGTGCTTTTACCAATGCATAAAATGCATGGAGAAGTCATTCGAATGACTGGTCCTCAGTGTTGTGAGAACGATGACTGGTTAAAATTTTTGGTGGTTTCTTGTTCAGTCCATAGGCCTACATCATGTGGCAAACCGGTGAGCATGTGGCTCTATTAGTATAGGAGATACCTGAAAACATATCACACTTTTCATCATAGTGCTTTTACCAATGCATAAAATGCATGGAGAAGTCATTTCGAATGACTGGTCCTCAGTGTTGTGAGAACGATGACTGGTTAAAATTTTTGGTGGTTTCTTGTTCAGTCCCATAGGCCTACATCATGTGGCAAACCGGTGAGCATGTGGCTCTATTAGTATAGGAGATACCTGAAAACATATCACACTTTTCATCATAGTGCTTTTACCAATGCATAAAATGCATGGAGAAGTCATTTCGAATGACTGGTCCTCAGTGTTGTGAGAACGATGACTGGTTAAAATTTTTGGTGGTTTCTTGTTCAGTCCATAGGCCTACATCATGTGGCAAACCGGTGAGCATGTGGCTCTATTAGTATAGGAGATACCTGAAAACATATCACACTTTTCATCATAGTGCTTTTTACCAATGCATAAAATGCATGGAGAAGTCATTTCGAATGACTGGTCCTCAGTGTTGTGAGAACGATGACTGGTTAAAATTTTTGGTGGTTTCTTGTTCAGTCCATAGGCCTACATCATGTGGCAAACCGGTGAGCATGTGGCTCTATTAGTATAGGAGATACCTGAAAACATATCACACTTTTCATCATAGTGCTTTTACCAATGCATAAAATGCATGGAGAAGTCATTTCGAATGACTGGTCCTCAGTGTTGTGAGAACGATGACTGGTTAAAATTTTTGGTGGTTTCTTGTTCAGTCCATAGGCCTACATCATGTGGCAAACCGGTGAGCATGTGGCTCTATTAGTATAGGAGATACCTGAAAACATATCACACTTTTCATCATAGTGCTTTTACCAATGCATAAAATGCATGGAGAAGTCATTTCGAATGACTGGTCCTCAGTGTTGTGAGAACGATGACTGGTTAAATTTAATTGGTGGTTTCTTGTTCAGTCCATAGGCCTACATCATGTGGCAAACCGGTGAGCATGTGGCTCTATTAGTATAGGAGATACCTGAAAACATATCACACTTTTCATCATAGTGCTTTTACCAATGCATAAAATGCATGGAGAAGTCATTTCGAATGACTGGTCCTCAGTGTTGTGAGAACGATGACTGGTTAAAATTTTTGGTGGTTTCTTGTTCAGTCCATAGGCCTACATCATGTGGCAAACCGGTGAGCATGTGGCTCTATTAGTATAGGAGATACCTGAAAACATATCACACTTTTCATCATAGTGCTTTTACCAATGCATAAAATGCAATGGAGAAGTCATTTCGAATGACTGGTCCTCAGTGTTGTGAGAACGATGACTGGTTAAAATTTTTGGTGGTTTCTTGTTCAGTCCATAGGCCTACATCATGTGGCAAACCGGTGAGCATGTGGCTCTATTAGTATAGGAGATACCTGAAAACATATCACACTTTTCATCATAGTGCTTTTACCAATGCATAAAATGCATGGAGAAGTCATTTCGAATGACTGGTCCTCAGTGTTGTGAGAACGATGACTGGTTAAAATTTTTGGTGGTTTCTTGTTCAGTCCATAGGCCTACATCATGTGGCAAACCGGTGAGCATGTGGCTCTATTAGTATAGGAGATACCTGAAAACATATCACACTTTTCATCATAGTGCTTTTACCAATGCATAAAATGCATGGAGAAGTCATTTCGAATGACTGGTCCTCAGTGTTGTGAGAACGATGACTGGTTAAAATTTTTGGTGGTTTCTTGTTCAGTCCATAGGCCTACATCATGTGGCAAACCGGTGAGCATGTGGCTCTATTAGTATAGGAGATACCTGAAAACATATCACACTTTTCATCATAGTGCTTTTACCAATGCATAAAATGCATGGAGAAGTCATTTCGAATGACTGGTCCTCAGTGTTGTGAGAACGATGACTGGTTAAAATTTTTGGTGGTTTCTTGTTCAGTCCATAGGCCTACAGCATGTGGCAAACCGGTGAGCATGTGGCTCTATTAGTATAGGAGATACCTGAAAACATATCACACTTTTCATCATAGTGCTTTTACCAATGCATAAAATGCATGGAGAAGTCATTTCGAATGACTGGTCCTCAGTGTTGTGAGAACGATGACTGGTTAAAATTTTTGGTGGTTTCTTGTTCAGTCCATAGGCCTACATCATGTGGCAAACCGGTGAGCATGTGGCTCTATTAGTATAGGAGATACCTGAAAACATATCACACTT
>NW_027193719.1:0-54764 GCF_032444005.1 Ranitomeya imitator | reverse complement strand
AGATACCTGAAAACATATCACACTTTTCATCATAGTGCTTTTACCAATGCATAAAATGCATGGAGAAGTCATTTCGAATGACTGGTCCTCAGTGTTGTGAGAACGATGACTGGTTAAAATTTTTGGTGGTTTCTTGTTCAGTCCATAGGCCTACATCATGTGGCAAACCAGTGAGCATGTGGCTCTATTAGTATAGGAGATACCTGAAAACATATCACACTTTTCATCATAGTGCTTTTACCAATGCATAAAATGCATGGAGAAGTCATTTCGAATGACTGGTCCTCAGTGTTGTGAGAACGATGACTGGTTAAAATTTTTGGTGGTTTCTTGTTCAGTCCATAGGCCTACATCATGTGGCAAACCGGTGAGCATGTGGCTCTATTAGTATAGGAGATACCTGAAAACATATCACACTTTTCATCATAGTGCTTTTACCAATGCATAAAATGCATGGAGAAGTCATTTCGAATGACTGGTCCTCAGTGTTGTGAGAATGATGACTGGTTAAAATTTTTGGTGGTTTCTTGTTCAGTCCATAGGCCTACATCATGTGGCAAACCGGTGAGCATGTGGCTCTATTAGTATACGAGATACCTGAAAACATATCACACTTTTCATCATAGTGCTTTTACCAATGCATAAAATGCATGGAGAAGTCATTTCGAATGACTGGTCCTCAGTGTTGTGAGAACGATGACTGGTTAAAATTTTTGGTGGTTTCTTGTTCAGTCCATAGGCCTACATCATGTGGCAAACCGGTGAGCATGTGGCTCTATTAGTATAGGAGATACCTGAAAACATATCACACTTTTCATCATAGTGCTTTTACCAATGCATAAAATGCATGGAGAAGTCATTTCGAATGACTGGTCCTCAGTGTTGTGAGAACGATGACTGGTTAAAATTTTTGGTGGTTTCTTGTTCAGTCCATAGGCCTACATCATGTGGCAAACCGGTGAGCATGTGGCTCTATTAGTATAGGAGATACCTGAAAACATATCACACTTTTCATCATAGTGCTTTTACCAATGCATAAAATGCATGGAGAAGTCATTTCGAATGACTGGTCCTCAGTGTTGTGAGAATGATGACTGGTTAAAATTTTTGGTGGTTTCTTGTTCAGTCCATAGGCCTACATCATGTGGCAAACCGGTGAGCATGTGGCTCTATTAGTATAGGAGATACCTGAAAACATATCACACTTTTCATCATAGTGCTTTTACCAATGCATAAAATGCATGGAGAAGTCATTTCGAATGACTGGTCCTCAGTGTTGTGAGAACGATGACTGGTTAAAATTTTTGGTGGTTTCTTGTTCAGTCCATAGGCCTACATCATGTGGCAAACCAGTGAGCATGTGGCTCTATTAGTATAGGAGATACCTGAAAACATATCACACTTTTCATCATAGTGCTTTTACCAATGCATAAAATGCATGGAGAAGTCATTTCGAATGACTGGTCCTCAGTGTTGTGAGAACGATGACTGGTTAAAATTTTTGGTGGTTTCTTGTTCAGTCCATAGGCCTACATCATGTGGCAAACCGGTGAGCATGTGGCTCTATTAGTATAGGAGATACCTGAAAACATATCACACTTTTCATCATAGTGCTTTTACCAATGCATAAAATGCATGGAGAAGTCATTTCGAATGACTGGTCCTCAGTGCTGTGAGAACGATGACTGGTTAAAATTTTTGGTGGTTTCTTGTTCAGTCCATAGGCCTACATCATGTGGCAAACCGGTGAGCATGTGGCTCTATTAGTATAGGAGATACCTGAAAACATATCACACTTTTCATCATAGTGCTTTTACCAATGCATAAAATGCATGGAGAAGTCATTTCGAATGACTGGTCCTCAGTGTTGTGAGAACGATGACTGGTTAAAATTTTTGGTGGTTTCTTGTTCAGTCCATAGGCCTACATCATGTGGCAAACCGGTGAGCATGTGGCTCTATTAGTATAGGAGATACCTGAAAACATATCACACTTTTCATCATAGTGCTTTTACCAATGTATAAAATGCATGGAGAAGTCATTTCGAATGACTGGTCCTCAGTGTTGTGAGAACGATGACTGGTTAAAATTTTTGGTGGTTTCTTGTTCAGTCCATAGGCCTACATCATGTGGCAAACCGGTGAGCATGTGGCTCTATTAGTATAGGAGATACCTGAAAACATATCACACTTTTCATCATAGTGCTTTTACCAATGCATAAAATGCATGGAGAAGTCATTTCGAATGACTGGTCCTCAGTGTTGTGAGAACGATGACTGGTTAAAATTTTTGGTGGTTTCTTGTTCAGTCCATAGGCCTACATCATGTGGCAAACCGGTGAGCATGTGGCTCTATTAGTATAGGAGATACCTGAAAACATATCACACTTTTCATCATAGTGCTTTTACCAATGCATAAAATGCATGGAGAAGTCATTTCGAATGACTGGTCCTCAGTGTTGTGAGAACGATGACTGGTTAACATTTTTGGTGGTTTCTTGTTCAGTCCATAGGCCTACATCATGTGGCAAACCGGTGAGCATGTGGCTCTATTAGTATAGGAGATACCTGAAAACATATCACACTTTTCATCATAGTGCTTTTACCAATGCATAAAATGCATGGAGAAGTCATGTCGAATGACTGGTCCTCAGTGTTGTGAGAACGATGACTGGTTAAAATTTTTGGTGGTTTCTTGTTCAGTCCATAGGCCTACATCATGTGGCAAACCGGTGAGCATGTGGCTCTATTAGTATAGGAGATACCTGAAAACATATCACACTTTTCATCATAGTGCTTTTACCAATGCATAAAATGCATGGAGAAGTCATTTCGAATGACTGGTCCTCAGTGTTGTGAGAACGATGACTGGTTAAAATTTTTGGTGGTTTCTTGTTCAGTCCATAGGCCTACATCATGTGGCAAACCGGTGAGCATGTGGCTCTATTAGTATAGGAGATACCTGAAAACATATCACACTTTTCATCATAGTGCTTTTACCAATGCATAAAATGCATGGAGAAGTCATTTCGAATGACTGGTCCTCAGTGTTGTGAGAACGATGACTGGTTAAAATTTTTGGTGGTTTCTTGTTCAGTCCATAGGCCTACATCATGTGGCAAACCGGTGAGCATGTGGCTCTATTAGTATAGGAGATACCTGAAAACATATCACACTTTTCATCATAGTGCTTTTACCAATGCATAAAATGCATGGAGAAGTCATTTCGAAAGACTGGTCCTCAGTGTTGTGAGAACGATGACTGGTTAAAATTTTTTGTGGTTTCTTGTTCAGTCCATAGGCCTACATCATGTGGCAAACCGGTGAGCATGTGGCTCTATTAGTATAGGAGATACCTGAAAAAATATCACACTTTTCATCATAGTGCTTTTACCAATGCATAAAATGCATGGAGAAGTCATTTCGAATGACTGGTCCTCAGTGTTGTGAGAACGATGACTGGTTAAAATTTTTGGTGGTTTCTTGTTCAGTCCATAGGCCTACATCATGTGGCAAACCGGTGAGCATGTGGCTCTATCAGTATAGGAGATACCTGAAAACATATCACACGTTTCATCATAGTGCTTTTACCAATGCATAAAATGCATAGAGAAGTCATTTCGAATGACTGGTCCTCAGTGTTGTGAGAACGATGACTGGTTAAAATTTTTGGTGGTTTCTTGTTCAGTCCATAGGCCTACATCATGTGGCAAACCGGTGAGCATGTGGCTCTATTAGTATAGGAGATACCTGAAAACATATCACACTTTTCATCATAGTGCTTTTACCAATGCATAAAATGCATGGAGAAGTCATTTCGAATGACTGGTCCTCAGTGTTGTGAGAACGATGACTGGTTAAAATTTTTGGAGGTTTCTTGTTCAGTCCATAGGCCTACATCATGTGGCAAACCGGTGAGCATGTGGCTCTATTAGTATAGGAGATACCTGAAAACATATCACACTTTTCATCATAGTGCTTTTACCAATGCATAAAATGCATGGAGAAGTCATTTCGAATGACTGGTCCTCAGTGTTGTGAGAACGATGACTGGTTAAAATTTTTGGTGGTTTCTTGTTCAGTCCATAGGCCTACATCATGTGGCAAACCGGTGAGCATGTGGCTCTATTAGTATAGGAGATACCTGAAAACATATCACACTTTTCATCATAGTGCTTTTACCAATGCATAAAATGCATGGAGAAGTCATTTCGAATGACTGGTCCTCAGTGTTGTGAGAACGATGACTGGTTAAAATTTTTGGTGGTTTCTTGTTCAGTCCATAGGCCTACATCATGTGGCAAACCGGTGAGCATGTGGCTCTATTAGTATAGGAGATACCTGAAAACATATCACACTTTTCATCATAGTGCTTTTACCAATGCATAAAATGCATGGAGAAGTCATTTCGAATGACTGGTCCTCAGTGTTGTGAGAACGATGACTGGTTAAAATTTTTGGTGGTTTCTTGTTCAGTCCATAGGCCTACATCATGTGGCAAACCGGTGAGCATGTGGCTCTATTAGTATAGGAGATACCTGAAAACATATCACACTTTTCATCATAGTGCTTTTACCAATGCATAAAATGCATGGAGAAGTCATTTCGAATGACTGGTCCTCAGTGTTGTGAGAACGATGACTGGTTAACATTTTTGGTGGTTTCTTGTTCAGTCCATAGGCCTACATCATGTGGCAAACCGGTGAGCATGTGGCTCTATTAGTATAGGAGATACCTGAAAACATATCACACTTTTCATCATAGTGCTTTTACCAATGCATAAAATGCATGGAGAAGTCATTTCGAATGACTGGTCCTCAGTGTTGTGAGAACGATGACTGGTTAAAATTTTTGGTGGTTTCTTGTTCAGTCCATAGGCCTACATCATGTGGCAAACCGGTGAGCATGTGGCTCTATTAGTATAGGAGATACCTGAAAACATATCACACTTTTCATCATAGTGCTTTTACCAATGCATAAAATGCATGGAGAAGTCATTTCGAATGACTGGTCCTCAGTGTTGTGAGAACGATGACTGGTTAAAATTTTTGGTGGTTTCTTGTTCAGTCCATAGGCCTACATCATGTGGCAAACCGGTGAGCATGTGGCTCTATTAGTATAGGAGATACCTGAAAACATATCACACTTTTCATCATAGTGCTTTTACCAATGCATAAAATGCATGGAGAAGTCATTTCGAATGACTGGTCCTCAGTGTTGTGAGAACGATGACTGGTTAAAATTTTTGGTGGTTTCTTGTTCAGTCCATAGGCCTACATCATGTGGCAAACCGGTGAGCATGTGGCTCTATTAGTATAGGAGATACCTGAAAACATATCACACTTTTCATCATAGTGCTTTTACCAATGCATAAAATGCATGGAGAAGTCATTTCGAATGACTGGTCCTCAGTGTTGTGAGAACGATGACTGGTTAAAATTTTTGGTGGTTTCTTGTTCAGTCCATAGGCCTACATCATGTGGCAAACCGGTGAGCATGTGGCTCTATTAGTATAGGAGATACCTGAAAACATATCACACTTTTCATCATAGTGCTTTTACCAATGCATAAAATGCATGGAGAAGTCATTTCGAATGACTGGTCCTCAGTGTTGTGAGAACGATGACTGGTTAAAATTTTTGGTGGTTTCTTGTTCAGTCCATAGGCCTACATCATGTGGCAAACCGGTGAGCATGTGGCTCTATCAGTATAGGAGATACCTGAAAACATATCACACGTTTCATCATAGTGCTTTTACCAATGCATAAAATGCATGGAGAAGTCATTTCGAATGACTGGTCCTCAGTGTTGTGAGAACGATAACTGGTTAAAATTTTTGGTGGTTTCTTGTTCAGTCCATAGGCCTACATCATGTGGCAAACCGGTGAGCATGTGGCTCTATTAGTATAGGAGATACCTGAAAACATATCACACTTTTCATCATAGTGCTTTTACCAATGCATAAAATGCATGGAGAAGTCATTTCAAATGACTGGTCCTCAGTGTTGTGAGAACGATGACTGGTTAAAATTTTTGGAGGTTTCTTGTTCAGTCCATAGGCCTACATCATGTGGCAAACCGGTGAGCATGTGGCTCTATTAGTATAGGAGATACCTGAAAACATATCACACTTTTCATCATAGTGCTTTTACCAATGCATAAAATGCATGGAGAAGTCATTTCGAATGACTGGTCCTCAGTGTTGTGAGAACGATGACTGGTTAAAATTTTTGGTGGTTTCTTGTTCAGTCCATAGGCCTACATCATGTGGCAAACCGGTGAGCATGTGGCTCTATTAGTATAGGAGATACCTGAAAACATATCACACTTTTCATCATAGTGCTTTTACCAATGCATAAAATGCATGGAGAAGTCATTTCGAATGACTGGTCCTCAGTGTTGTGAGAACGATGACTGGTTAAAATTTTTGGTGGTTTCTTGTTCAGTCCATAGGCCTACATCATGTGGCAAACCGGTGAGCATGTGGCTCTATCAGTATAGGAGATACCTGAAAACATATCACACTTTTCATCATAGTGCTTTTACCAATGCATAAAATGCATGGAGAAGTCATTTCGAATGACTGGTCCTCAGTGTTGTGAGAACGATGACTGGTTAAAATTTTTGGTGGTTTCTTGTTCAGTCCATAGGCCTACATCATGTGGCAAACCGGTGAGCATGTGGCTCTATTAGTATAGGAGATACCTGAAAACATATCACACTTTTCATCATAGTGCTTTTACCAATGCATAAAATGCATGGAGAAGTCATTTCGAATGACTGGTCCTCAGTGTTGTGAGAACGATGACTGGTTAAAATTTTTGGTGGTTTCTTGTTCAGTCCATAGGCCTACATCATGTGGCAAACCGGTGAGCATGTGGCTCTATTAGTATAGGAGATACCTGAAAACATATCACACTTTTCATCATAGTGCTTTTACCAATGCATAAAATGCATGGAGAAGTCATTTCGAATGACTGGTCCTCAGTGTTGTGAGAACGATGACTGGTTAAATTTTTGGTGGTTTCTTGTTCAGTCCATAGGCCTATATCATGTGGCAAACCGGTGAGCATGTGGCTCTATTAGTATAGGAGATACCTGAAAACATATCACACTTTTCATCATAGTGCTTTTACCAATGCATAAAATGCATGGAGAAGTCATTTCGAATGACTGGTCCTCAGTGTTGTGAGAACGATGACTGGTTAAAATTTTTGGTGGTTTCTTGTTCAGTCCATAGGCCTACATCATGTGGCAAACCGGTGAGCATGTGGCTCTATTAGTATAGGAGATACCTGAAAACATATCACACTTTTCATCATAGTGCTTTTACCAATGCATAAAATGCATGGAGAAGTCATTTCGAATGGCTGGTCCTCAGTGTTGTGAGAACGATGACTGGTTAAAATTTTTGGTGGTTTCTTGTTCAGTCCATAGGCCTACATCATGTGGCAAAGCGGTGAGCATGTGGCTCTATTAGTATAGGAGATACCTGAAAACATATCACACTTTTCATCATAGTGCTTTTACCAATGCATAAAATGCATGGAGAAGTCATTTCGAATGACTGGTCCTCAGTGTTGTGAGAACGATGACTGGTTAAAATTTTTGGTGGTTTCTTGTTCAGTCCATAGGCCTACATCATGTGGCAAACCGGTGAGCATGTGGCTCTGTTAGTATAGGAGATACCTGAAAACATATCACACTTTTCATCATAGTGCTCTTAGGCTACGTTCACATTGGCGTTCCGCCAATGTGCGTCGCTGTTGCGCCGGCGACGCAGCGGCGACGCAGCGGCGACGCGCCCCTATGTTTAACATAGGGGACGCGTGCGTTTTTAGGGTGGCGTTTTTCGACACTTGCGTCGTTTCCGACGCTAGCGTCGGACGCAAGAAAATGCAACAAGTTGCATTTTCTGTGCGTCCGATTTTGGTCAAAAAACGACGCACGCGTCGCAAAACGCGCGCGTTTTTGTGCGCGTTTGCGCGCGTTTTTTCGTGCGTCGCGCGTTGCGTCGCCGACGCAGGGCGGCGCAACGCTAGTGTGAACGTAGCCTTACCAATGCATAAAATGCATGGAGAAGTCATTTCGAATGACTGGTCCTCAGTGTTGTGAGAACGATGACTGGTTAAAATTTTTGGTGGTTTCTTGTTCAGTCCATAGGCCTACATCATGTGGCAAACCGGTGAGCATGTGGCTCTATTAGTATAGGAGATACCTGAAAACTTATCACACTTTTCAATCATAGTGCTTTTACCAATGCATAAAATGCATGGAGAAGTCATTTCGAATGACTGGTCCTCAGTGTTGTGAGAACGATGACTGGTTAAAATTTTTGGTGGTTTCTTGTTCAGTCCATAGGCCTACATCATGTGGCAAACCGGTGAGCATGTGGCTCTATTAGTATAGGAGATACCTGAAAACATGTCACACTTTTCATCATAGTGCTTTTACCAATGCATAAAATGCATGGAGAAGTCATTTCGAATGACTGGTCCTCAGTGTTGTGAGAACGATGACTGGTTAAAATTTTTGGTGGTTTCTTGTTCAGTCCATAGGCCTACATCATGTGGCAAACCGGTGAGCATGTGGCTCTATTAGTATAGGAGATACCTGAAAACATATCACACTTTTCATCATAGTGCTTTTACCAATGCATAAAATGCATGGAGAAGTCATTTCGAATGACTGGTCCTCAGTGTTGTGAGAACGATGACTGGTTAAAATTTTTGGTGGTTTCTTGTTCAGTCCATAGGCCTACATCATGTGGCAAACCGGTGAGCATGTGGCTCTATTAGTATAGGAGATACCTGAAAACATATCACACTTTTCATCATAGTGCTTTTACCAATGCATAAAATGCATGGAGAAGTCATTTCGAATGACTGGTCCTCAGTGTTGTGAGAACGATGAATGGTTAAAATTTTTGGTGGTTTCTTGTTCAGTCCATAGGCCTACATCATGTGGCAAACCGGTGAGCATGTGGCTCTATTAGTATAGGAGATACCTGAAAACATATCACACTTTTCATCATAGTGCTTTTACCAATGCATAAAATGCATGGAGAAGTCATTTCGAATGACTGGTCCTCAGTGTTGTGAGAACGATGACTGGTTAAAATTTTTGGTGGTTTCTTGTTCAGTCCATAGGCCTACATCATGTGGCAAACCGGTGAGCATGTGGCTCTATTAGTATAGGAGATACCTTAAAACATATCACACTTTTCATCATAGTGCTTTTACCAATGCATAAAATGCATGGAGAAGTCATTTCGAATGACTGGTCCTCAGTGTTGTGAGAACGATGACTGGTTAAAATTTTTGGTGGTTTCTTGTTCAGTCCATAGGCCTACATCATGTGGCAAACCGGTGAGCATGTGGCTCTATCAGTATAGGAGATACCTGAAAACATATCACACGTTTCATCATAGTGCTTTTACCAATGCATAAAATGCATGGAGAAGTCATTTCGAATGACTGGTCCTCAGTGTTGTGAGAACGATGACTGGTTAAAATTTTTGGTGGTTTCTTGTTCAGTCCATAGGCCTACATCATGTGGCAAACCGGTGAGCATGTGGCTCTATTAGTATAGGAGATACCTGAAAACATATCACACGTTTCATCATAGTGCTTTTACCAATGCATAAAATGCATGGAGAAGTCATTTCGAATGACTGGTCCTCAGTGTTGTGAGAACGATGACTGGTTAAAATTTTTGGAGGTTTCTTGTTCAGTCCATAGGCCTACATCATGTGGCAAACCGGTGAGCATGTGGCTCTATTAGTATAGGAGATACCTGAAAACATATCACACTTTTCATCATAGTGCTTTTACCAATGCATAAAATGCATGGAGAAGTCATTTCGAATGACTGGTCCTCAGTGTTGTGAGAACGATGACTGGTTAAAATTTTTGGTGGTTTCTTGTTCAGTCCATAGGCCTACATCATGTGGCAAACCGGTGAGCATGTGGCTCTATTAGTATAGGAGATACCTGAAAACATATCACACTTTTCATCATAGTGCTTTTACCAATGCATAAAATGCATGGAGAAGTCATTTCGAATGACTGGTCCTCAGTGTTGTGAGAACGATGACTGGTTAAAATTTTTGGTGGTTTCTTGTTCAGTCCATAGGCCTACATCATGTGGCAAACCGGTGAGCATGTGGCTCTATTAGTATAGGAGATACCTGAAAACATATCACACTTTTCATCATAGTGCTTTTACCAATGCATAAAATGCATGGAGAAGTCATTTCGAATGACTGGTCCTCAGTGTTGTGAGAACGATGACTGGTTAACATTTTTGGTGGTTTCTTGTTCAGTCCATAGGCCTACATCATGTGGCAAACCGGTGAGCATGTGGCTCTATTAGTATAGGAGATACCTGAAAACATATCACACTTTTCATCATAGTGCTTTTACCAATGCATAAAATGCATGGAGAAGTCATGTCGAATGACTGGTCCTCAGTGTTGTGAGAACGATGACTGGTTAAAATTTTTGGTGGTTTCTTGTTCAGTCCATAGGCCTACATCATGTGGCAAACCGGTGAGCATGTGGCTCTATTAGTATAGGAGATACCTGAAAACATATCACACTTTTCATCATAGTGCTTTTACCAATGCATAAAATGCATGGAGAAGTCATTTCGAATGACTGGTCCTCAGTGTTGTGAGAACGATGACTGGTTAAAATTTTTGGTGGTTTCTTGTTCAGTCCATAGGCCTACATCATGTGGCAAACCGGTGAGCATGTGGCTCTATTAGTATAGGAGATACCTGAAAACATATCACACTTTTCATCATAGTGCTTTTACCAATGCATAAAATGCATGGAGAAGTCATTTCGAATGACTGGTCCTCAGTGTTGTGAGAACGATGACTGGTTAAAATTTTTGGTGGTTTCTTGTTCAGTCCATAGGCCTACATCATGTGGCAAACCGGTGAGCATGTGGCTCTATTAGTATAGGAGATACCTGAAAACATATCACACTTTTCATCATAGTGCTTTTACCAATGCATAAAATGCATGGAGAAGTCATTTCGAATGACTGGTCCTCAGTGTTGTGAGAACGATGACTGGTTAACATTTTTGGTGGTTTCTTGTTCAGTCCATAGGCCTACATCATGTGGCAAACCGGTGAGCATGTGGCTCTATTAGTATAGGAGATACCTGAAAACATATCACACTTTTCATCATAGTGCTTTTACCAATGCATAAAATGCATGGAGAAGTCATGTCGAATGACTGGTCCTCAGTGTTGTGAGAACGATGACTGGTTAAAATTTTTGGTGGTTTCTTGTTCAGTCCATAGGCCTACATCATGTGGCAAACCGGTGAGCATGTGGCTCTATTAGTATAGGAGATACCTGAAAACATATCACACTTTTCATCATAGTGCTTTTACCAATGCATAAAATGCATGGAGAAGTCATTTCGAATGACTGGTCCTCAGTGTTGTGAGAACGATGACTGGTTAAACTTTTTGGTGGTTTCTTGTTCAGTCCATAGGCCTACATCATGTGGCAAACCGGTGAGCATGTGGCTCTATTAGTATAGGAGATACCTGAAAACATATCACACTTTTCATCATAGTGCTTTTACCAATGCATAAAATGCATGGAGAAGTCATTTCGAATGACTGGTCCTCAGTGTTGTGAGAACGATGACTGGTTAAAATTTTTGGTGGTTTCTTGTTCAGTCCATAGGCCTATATCATGTGGCAAACCGGTGAGCATGTGGCTCTATTAGTATAGGAGATACCTGAAAACATATCACACTTTTCATCATAGTGCTTTTACCAATGCATAAAATGCATGGAGAAGTCATTTCGAAAGACTGGTCCTCAGTGTTGTGAGAACGATGACTGGTTAAAATTTTTGGTGGTTTCTTGTTCAGTCCATAGGCCTACATCATGTGGCAAACCGGTGAGCATGTGGCTCTATTAGTATAGGAGATACCTGAAAAAATATCACACTTTTCATCATAGTGCTTTTACCAATGCATAAAATGCATGGAGAAGTCATTTCGAATGACTGGTCCTCAGTGTTGTGAGAACGATGACTGGTTAAAATTTTTGGTGGTTTCTTGTTCAGTCCATAGGCCTACATCATGTGGCAAACCGGTGAGCATGTGGCTCTATCAGTATAGGAGATACCTGAAAACATATCACACGTTTCATCATAGTGCTTTTACCAATGCATAAAATGCATAGAGAAGTCATTTCGAATGACTGGTCCTCAGTGTTGTGAGAACGATGACTGGTTAAAGTTTTTGGTGGTTTCTTGTTCAGTCCATAGGCCTACATCATGTGGCAAACCGGTGAGCATGTGGCTCTATTAGTATAGGAGATACCTGAAAACATATCACACTTTTCATCATAGTGCTTTTACCAATGCATAAAATGCATGGAGAAGTCATTTCGAATGACTGGTCCTCAGTGTTGTGAGAACGATGACTGGTTAACATTTTTGGTGGTTTCTTGTTCAGTCCATAGGCCTACATCATGTGGCAAACCGGTGAGCATGTGGCTCTATTAGTATAGGAGATACCTGAAAACATATCACACTTTTCATCATAGTGCTTTTACCAATGCATAAAATGCATGGAGAAGTCATGTCGAATGACTGGTCCTCAGTGTTGTGAGAACGATGACTGGTTAAAATTTTTGGTGGTTTCTTGTTCAGTCCATAGGCCTACATCATGTGGCAAACCGGTGAGCATGTGGCTCTATTAGTATAGGAGATACCTGAAAACATATCACACTTTTCATCATAGTGCTTTTACCAATGCATAAAATGCATGGAGAAGTCATTTCGAATGACTGGTCCTCAGTGTTGTGAGAACGATGACTGGTTAAACTTTTTGGTGGTTTCTTGTTCAGTCCATAGGCCTACATCATGTGGCAAACCGGTGAGCATGTGGCTCTATTAGTATAGGAGATACCTGAAAACATATCACACTTTTCATCATAGTGCTTTTACCAATGCATAAAATGCATGGAGAAGTCATTTCGAATGACTGGTCCTCAGTGTTGTGAGAACGATGACTGGTTAAAATTTTTGGTGGTTTCTTGTTCAGTCCATAGGCCTATATCATGTGGCAAACCGGTGAGCATGTGGCTCTATTAGTATAGGAGATACCTGAAAACATATCACACTTTTCATCATAGTGCTTTTACCAATGCATAAAATGCATGGAGAAGTCATTTCGAAAGACTGGTCCTCAGTGTTGTGAGAACGATGACTGGTTAAAATTTTTGGTGGTTTCTTGTTCAGTCCATAGGCCTACATCATGTGGCAAACCGGTGAGCATGTGGCTCTATTAGTATAGGAGATACCTGAAAAAATATCACACTTTTCATCATAGTGCTTTTACCAATGCATAAAATGCATGGAGAAGTCATTTCGAATGACTGGTCCTCAGTGTTGTGAGAACGATGACTGGTTAAAATTTTTGGTGGTTTCTTGTTCAGTCCATAGGCCTACATCATGTGGCAAACCGGTGAGCATGTGGCTCTATCAGTATAGGAGATACCTGAAAACATATCACACGTTTCATCATAGTGCTTTTACCAATGCATAAAATGCATAGAGAAGTCATTTCGAATGACTGGTCCTCAGTGTTGTGAGAACGATGACTGGTTAAAGTTTTTGGTGGTTTCTTGTTCAGTCCATAGGCCTACATCATGTGGCAAACCGGTGAGCATGTGGCTCTATTAGTATAGGAGATACCTGAAAACATATCACACTTTTCATCATAGTGCTTTTACCAATGCATAAAATGCATGGAGAAGTCATTTCGAATGACTGGTCCTCAGTGTTGTGAGAACGATGACTGGTTAAAATTTTTGGTGGTTTCTTGTTCAGTCCATAGGCCTACATCATGTGGCAAACCGGTGAGCATGTGGCTCTATTAGTATAGGAGATACCTGAAAACATATCACACTTTTCATCATAGTGCTTTTACCAATGCATAAAATGCATGGAGAAGTCATTTCGAATGACTGGTCCTCAGTGTTGTGAGAACGATGACTGGTTAACATTTTTGGTGGTTTCTTGTTCAGTCCATAGGCCTACATCATGTGGCAAACCGGTGAGCATGTGGCTCTATTAGTATAGGAGATACCTGAAAACATATCACACTTTTCATCATAGTGCTTTTACCAATGCATAAAATGCATGGAGAAGTCATTTCGAATGACTGGTCCTCAGTGTTGTGAGAACGATGACTGGTTAAAATTTTTGGTGGTTTCTTGTTCAGTCCATAGGCCTACATCATGTGGCAAACCGGTGAGCATGTGGCTCTATTAGTATAGGAGATACCTGAAAACATATCACACTTTTCATCATAGTGCTTTTACCAATGCATAAAATGCATGGAGAAGTCATTTCGAATGACTGGTCCTCAGTGTTGTGAGAACGATGACTGGTTAAAATTTTTGGTGGTTTCTTGTTCAGTCCATAGGCCTACATCATGTGGCAAACCGGTGAGCATGTGGCTCTATTAGTATAGGAGATACCTGAAAACATATCACACTTTTCATCATAGTGCTTTTACCAATGCATAAAATGCATGGAGAAGTCATTTCGAATGACTGGTCCTCAGTGTTGTGAGAACGATGACTGGTTAAAATTTTTGGTGGTTTCTTGTTCAGTCCATAGGCCTACATCATGTGGCAAACCGGTGAGCATGTGGCTCTATTAGTATAGGAGATACCTGAAAACATATCACACTTTTCATCATAGTGCTTTTACCAATGCATAAAATGCATGGAGAAGTCATTTCGAATGACTGGTCCTCAGTGTTGTGAGAACGATGACTGGTTAAAATTTTTGGTGGTTTCTTGTTCAGTCCATAGGCCTACATCATGTGGCAAACCGGTGAGCATGTGGCTCTATTAGTATAGGAGATACCTGAAAACATATCACACTTTTCATCATAGTGCTTTTACCAATGCATAAAATGCATGGAGAAGTCATTTCGAATGACTGGTCCTCAGTGTTGTGAGAACGATGACTGGTTAAAATTTTTGGTGGTTTCTTGTTCAGTCCATAGGCCTACATCATGTGGCAAACCGGTGAGCATGTGGCTCTATCAGTATAGGAGATACCTGAAAACATATCACACGTTTCATCATAGTGCTTTTACCAATGCATAAAATGCATGGAGAAGTCATTTCGAATGACTGGTCCTCAGTGTTGTGAGAACGATAACTGGTTAAAATTTTTGGTGGTTTCTTGTTCAGTCCATAGGCCTACATCATGTGGCAAACCGGTGAGCATGTGGCTCTATTAGTATAGGAGATACCTGAAAACATATCACACTTTTCATCATAGTGCTTTTACCAATGCATAAAATGCATGGAGAAGTCATTTCGAATGACTGGTCCTCAGTGTTGTGAGAACGATGACTGGTTAAAATTTTTGGAGGTTTCTTGTTCAGTCCATAGGCCTACATCATGTGGCAAACCGGTGAGCATGTGGCTCTATTAGTATAGGAGATACCTGAAAACATATCACACTTTTCATCATAGTGCTTTTACCAATGCATAAAATGCATGGAGAAGTCATTTCGAATGACTGGTCCTCAGTGTTGTGAGAACGATGACTGGTTAAAATTTTTGGTGGTTTCTTGTTCAGTCCATAGGCCTACATCATGTGGCAAACCGGTGAGCATGTGGCTCTATTAGTATAGGAGATACCTGAAAACATATCACACTTTTCATCATAGTGCTTTTACCAATGCATAAAATGCATGGAGAAGTCATTTCGAATGACTGGTCCTCAGTGTTGTGAGAACGATGACTGGTTAAAATTTTTGGTGGTTTCTTGTTCAGTCCATAGGCCTACATCATGTGGCAAACCGGTGAGCATGTGGCTCTATCAGTATAGGAGATACCTGAAAACATATCACACTTTTCATCATAGTGCTTTTACCAATGCATAAAATGCATGGAGAAGTCATTTCGAATGACTGGTCCTCAGTGTTGTGAGAACGATGACTGGTTAAAATTTTTGGTGGTTTCTTGTTCAGTCCATAGGCCTACATCATGTGGCAAACCGGTGAGCATGTGGCTCTATTAGTATAGGAGATACCTGAAAACATATCACACTTTTCATCATAGTGCTTTTACCAATGCATAAAATGCATGGAGAAGTCATTTCGAATGACTGGTCCTCAGTGTTGTGAGAACGATGACTGGTTAAAATTTTTGGTGGTTTCTTGTTCAGTCCATAGGCCTACATCATGTGGCAAACCGGTGAGCATGTGGCTCTATTAGTATAGGAGATACCTGAAAACATATCACACTTTTCATCATAGTGCTTTTACCAATGCATAAAATGCATGGAGAAGTCATTTCGAATGACTGGTCCTCAGTGTTGTGAGAACGATGACTGGTTAAATTTTTGGTGGTTTCTTGTTCAGTCCATAGGCCTATATCATGTGGCAAACCGGTGAGCATGTGGCTCTATTAGTATAGGAGATACCTGAAAACATATCACACTTTTCATCATAGTGCTTTTACCAATGCATAAAATGCATGGAGAAGTCATTTCGAATGACTGGTCCTCAGTGTTGTGAGAACGATGACTGGTTAAAATTTTTGGTGGTTTCTTGTTCAGTCCATAGGCCTACATCATGTGGCAAACCGGTGAGCATGTGGCTCTATTAGTATAGGAGATACCTGAAAACATATCACACTTTTCATCATAGTGCTTTTACCAATGCATAAAATGCATGGAGAAGTCATTTCGAATGGCTGGTCCTCAGTGTTGTGAGAACGATGACTGGTTAAAATTTTTGGTGGTTTCTTGTTCAGTCCATAGGCCTACATCATGTGGCAAAGCGGTGAGCATGTGGCTCTATTAGTATAGGAGATACCTGAAAACATATCACACTTTTCATCATAGTGCTTTTACCAATGCATAAAATGCATGGAGAAGTCATTTCGAATGACTGGTCCTCAGTGTTGTGAGAACGATGACTGGTTAAAATTTTTGGTGGTTTCTTGTTCAGTCCATAGGCCTACATCATGTGGCAAACCGGTGAGCATGTGGCTCTGTTAGTATAGGAGATACCTGAAAACATATCACACTTTTCATCATAGTGCTCTTAGGCTACGTTCACATTGGCGTTCCGCCAATGTGCGTCGCTGTTGCGCCGGCGACGCAGCGGCGACGCAGCGGCGACGCGCCCCTATGTTTAACATAGGGGACGCGTGCGTTTTTAGGGTGGCGTTTTTCGACACTTGCGTCGTTTCCGACGCTAGCGTCGGACGCAAGAAAATGCAACAAGTTGCATTTTCTGTGCGTCCGATTTTGGTCAAAAAACGACGCACGCGTCGCAAAACGCGCGCGTTTTTGTGCGCGTTTGCGCGCGTTTTTTCGTGCGTCGCGCGTTGCGTCGCCGACGCAGGGCGGCGCAACGCTAGTGTGAACGTAGCCTTACCAATGCATAAAATGCATGGAGAAGTCATTTCGAATGACTGGTCCTCAGTGTTGTGAGAACGATGACTGGTTAAAATTTTTGGTGGTTTCTTGTTCAGTCCATAGGCCTACATCATGTGGCAAACCGGTGAGCATGTGGCTCTATTAGTATAGGAGATACCTGAAAACTTATCACACTTTTCAATCATAGTGCTTTTACCAATGCATAAAATGCATGGAGAAGTCATTTCGAATGACTGGTCCTCAGTGTTGTGAGAACGATGACTGGTTAAAATTTTTGGTGGTTTCTTGTTCAGTCCATAGGCCTACATCATGTGGCAAACCGGTGAGCATGTGGCTCTATTAGTATAGGAGATACCTGAAAACATGTCACACTTTTCATCATAGTGCTTTTACCAATGCATAAAATGCATGGAGAAGTCATTTCGAATGACTGGTCCTCAGTGTTGTGAGAACGATGACTGGTTAAAATTTTTGGTGGTTTCTTGTTCAGTCCATAGGCCTACATCATGTGGCAAACCGGTGAGCATGTGGCTCTATTAGTATAGGAGATACCTGAAAACATATCACACTTTTCATCATAGTGCTTTTACCAATGCATAAAATGCATGGAGAAGTCATTTCGAATGACTGGTCCTCAGTGTTGTGAGAACGATGACTGGTTAAAATTTTTGGTGGTTTCTTGTTCAGTCCATAGGCCTACATCATGTGGCAAACCGGTGAGCATGTGGCTCTATTAGTATAGGAGATACCTGAAAACATATCACACTTTTCATCATAGTGCTTTTACCAATGCATAAAATGCATGGAGAAGTCATTTCGAATGACTGGTCCTCAGTGTTGTGAGAACGATGAATGGTTAAAATTTTTGGTGGTTTCTTGTTCAGTCCATAGGCCTACATCATGTGGCAAACCGGTGAGCATGTGGCTCTATTAGTATAGGAGATACCTGAAAACATATCACACTTTTCATCATAGTGCTTTTACCAATGCATAAAATGCATGGAGAAGTCATTTCGAATGACTGGTCCTCAGTGTTGTGAGAACGATGACTGGTTAAAATTTTTGGTGGTTTCTTGTTCAGTCCATAGGCCTACATCATGTGGCAAACCGGTGAGCATGTGGCTCTATTAGTATAGGAGATACCTTAAAACATATCACACTTTTCATCATAGTGCTTTTACCAATGCATAAAATGCATGGAGAAGTCATTTCGAATGACTGGTCCTCAGTGTTGTGAGAACGATGACTGGTTAAAATTTTTGGTGGTTTCTTGTTCAGTCCATAGGCCTACATCATGTGGCAAACCGGTGAGCATGTGGCTCTATCAGTATAGGAGATACCTGAAAACATATCACACGTTTCATCATAGTGCTTTTACCAATGCATAAAATGCATGGAGAAGTCATTTCGAATGACTGGTCCTCAGTGTTGTGAGAACGATGACTGGTTAAAATTTTTGGTGGTTTCTTGTTCAGTCCATAGGCCTACATCATGTGGCAAACCGGTGAGCATGTGGCTCTATTAGTATAGGAGATACCTGAAAACATATCACACGTTTCATCATAGTGCTTTTACCAATGCATAAAATGCATGGAGAAGTCATTTCGAATGACTGGTCCTCAGTGTTGTGAGAACGATGACTGGTTAAAATTTTTGGAGGTTTCTTGTTCAGTCCATAGGCCTACATCATGTGGCAAACCGGTGAGCATGTGGCTCTATTAGTATAGGAGATACCTGAAAACATATCACACTTTTCATCATAGTGCTTTTACCAATGCATAAAATGCATGGAGAAGTCATTTCGAATGACTGGTCCTCAGTGTTGTGAGAACGATGACTGGTTAAAATTTTTGGTGGTTTCTTGTTCAGTCCATAGGCCTACATCATGTGGCAAACCGGTGAGCATGTGGCTCTATTAGTATAGGAGATACCTGAAAACATATCACACTTTTCATCATAGTGCTTTTACCAATGCATAAAATGCATGGAGAAGTCATTTCGAATGACTGGTCCTCAGTGTTGTGAGAACGATGACTGGTTAAAATTTTTGGTGGTTTCTTGTTCAGTCCATAGGCCTACATCATGTGGCAAACCGGTGAGCATGTGGCTCTATCAGTATAGGAGATACCTGAAAACATATCACACTTTTCATCATAGTGCTTTTACCAATGCATAAAATGCATGGAGAAGTCATTTCGAATGACTGGTCCTCAGTGTTGTGAGAACGATGACTGGTTAAAATTTTTGGTGGTTTCTTGTTCAGTCCATAGGCCTACATCATGTGGCAAACCGGTAAGCATGTGGCTCTATTAGTATAGGAGATACCTGAAAACATATCACACTTTTCATCATAGTGCTTTTACCAATGCATAAAATGCATGGAGAAGTCATTTCGAATGACTGGTCCTCAGTGTTGTGAGAACGATGACTGGTTAAAATTTTTGGTGGTTTCTTGTTCAGTCCATAGGCCTACATCATGTGGCAAACCGGTGAGCATGTGGCTCTATTAGTATAGGAGATACCTGAAAACATATCACACTTTTCATCATAGTGCTTTTACCAATGCATAAAATGCATGGAGAAGTCATTTCGAATGACTGGTCCTCAGTGTTGTGAGAACGATGACTGGTTAAAATTTTTGGTGGTTTCTTGTTCAGTCCATAGGCCTATATCATGTGGCAAACCGGTGAGCATGTGGCTCTATTAGTATAGGAGATACCTGAAAACATATCACACTTTTCATCATAGTGCTTTTACCAATGCATAAAATGCATGGAGAAGTCATTTCGAATGACTGGTCCTCAGTGTTGTGAGAACGATGACTGGTTAAAATTTTTGGTGGTTTCTTGTTCAGTCCATAGGCCTACATCATGTGGCAAACCGGTGAGCATGTGGCTCTATCAGTATAGGAGATACCTGAAAACATATCACACGTTTCATCATAGTGCTTTTACCAATGCATAAAATGCATGGAGAAGTCATTTCGAATGACTGGTCCTCAGTGTTGTGAGAACGATGACTGGTTAAAATTTTTGGTGGTTTCTTGTTCAGTCCATAGGCCTACATCATGTGGCAAACCGGTGAGCATGTGGCTCTATTAGTATAGGAGATACCTGAAAACATATCACACGTTTCATCATAGTGCTTTTACCAATGCATAAAATGCATGGAGAAGTCATTTCGAATGACTGGTCCTCAGTGTTGTGAGAACGATGACTGGTTAAAATTTTTGGAGGTTTCTTGTTCAGTCCATAGGCCTACATCATGTGGCAAACCGGTGAGCATGTGGCTCTATTAGTATAGGAGATACCTGAAAACATATCACACTTTTCATCATAGTGCTTTTACCAATGCATAAAATGCATGGAGAAGTCATTTCGAATGACTGGTCCTCAGTGTTGTGAGAACGATGACTGGTTAAAATTTTTGGTGGTTTCTTGTTCAGTCCATAGGCCTACATCATGTGGCAAACCGGTGAGCATGTGGCTCTATTAGTATAGGAGATACCTGAAAACATATCACACTTTTCATCATAGTGCTTTTACCAATGCATAAAATGCATGGAGAAGTCATTTCGAATGACTGGTCCTCAGTGTTGTGAGAACGATGACTGGTTAAAATTTTTGGTGGTTTCTTGTTCAGTCCATAGGCCTACATCATGTGGCAAACCGGTGAGCATGTGGCTCTATCAGTATAGGAGATACCTGAAAACATATCACACTTTTCATCATAGTGCTTTTACCAATGCATAAAATGCATGGAGAAGTCATTTCGAATGACTGGTCCTCAGTGTTGTGAGAACGATGACTGGTTAAAATTTTTGGTGGTTTCTTGTTCAGTCCATAGGCCTACATCATGTGGCAAACCGGTGAGCATGTGGCTCTATTAGTATAGGAGATACCTGAAAACATATCACACTTTTCATCATAGTGCTTTTACCAATGCATAAAATGCATGGAGAAGTCATTTCGAATGACTGGTCCTCAGTGTTGTGAGAACGATGACTGGTTAAAATTTTTGGTGGTTTCTTGTTCAGTCCATAGGCCTACATCATGTGGCAAACCGGTGAGCATGTGGCTCTATTAGTATAGGAGATACCTGAAAACATATCACACTTTTCATCATAGTGCTTTTACCAATGCATAAAATGCATGGAGAAGTCATTTCGAATGACTGGTCCTCAGTGTTGTGAGAACGATGACTGGTTAAAATTTTGGTGGTTTCTTGTTCAGTCCATAGGCCTACATCATGTGGCAAACCGGTGAGCATGTGGCTCTATTAGTATAGGAGATACCTGAAAACATATCACACTTTTCATCATAGTGCTTTTACCAATGCATAAAATGCATGGAGAAGTCATTTCGAATGACTGGTCCTCAGTGTTGTGAGAACGATGACTGGTTAAAATTTTTGGTGGTTTCTTGTTCAGTCCATAGGCCTACATCATGTGGCAAACCGGTGAGCATGTGGCTCTGTTAGTATAGGAGATACCTGAAAACTTATCACACTTTTCAATCATAGTGCTTTTACCAATGCATAAAATGCATGGAGAAGTCATTTCGAATGACTGGTCCTCAGTGTTGTGAGAACGATGACTGGTTAAAATTTTTGGTGGTTTCTTGTTCAGTCCATAGGCCTACATCATGTGGCAAACCGGTGAGCATGTGGCTCTATTAGTATAGGAGATACCTGAAAACATATCACACTTTTCATCATAGTGCTTTTACCAATGCATAAAATGCATGGAGAAGTCATTTCGAATGACTGGTCCTCAGTGTTGTGAGAACGATGACTGGTTAAAATTTTTGGTGGTTTCTTGTTCAGTCCATAGGCCTACATCATGTGGCAAACCGGTGAGCATGTGGCTCTGTTAGTATAGGAGATACCTGAAAACTTATCACACTTTTCAATCATAGTGCTTTTACCAATGCATAAAATGCATGGAGAAGTCATTTCGAATGACTGGTCCTCAGTGTTGTGAGAACGATGACTGGTTAAAATTTTTGGTGGTTTCTTGTTCAGTCCATAGGCCTACATCATGTGGCAAACCGGTGAGCATGTGGCTCTATTAGTATAGGAGATACCTGAAAACATATCACACTTTTCATCATAGTGCTTTTACCAATGCATAAAATGCATGGAGAAGTCATTTCGAATGACTGGTCCTCAGTGTTGTGAGAACGATGACTGGTTAAAATTTTTGGTGGTTTCTTGTTCAGTCCATAGGCCTACATCATGTGGCAAACCGGTGAGCATGTGGCTCTATTAGTATAGGAGATACCTGAAAACATATCACACTTTTCATCATAGTGCTTTTACCAATGCATAAAATGCATGGAGAAGTCATTTCGAATGACTGGTCCTCAGTGTTGTGAGAACGATGACTGGTTAAAATTTTTGGTGGTTTCTTGTTCAGTCCATAGGCCTACATAATGTGGCAAACCGGTGAGCATGTGGCTCTATTAGTATAGGAGATACCTGAAAACATATCACACTTTTCATCATAGTGCTTTTACCAATGCATAAAATGCATGGAGAAGTCATTTCGAATGACTGGTCCTCAGTGTTGTGAGAACGATGACTGGTTAAAATTTTTGGTGGTATCTTGTTCAGTCCATAGGCCTACATCATGTGGCAAACCGGTGAGCATGTGGCTCTGTTAGTATAGGAGATACCTGAAAACTTATCACACTTTTCAATCATAGTGCTTTTACCAATGCATAAAATGCATGGAGAAGTCATTTCGAATGACTGGTCCTCAGTGTTGTGAGAACGATGACTGGTTAAAATTTTTGGTGGTTTCTTGTTCAGTCCATAGGCCTACATCATGTGGCAAACCGGTGAGCATGTGGCTCTATTAGTATAGGAGATACCTGAAAACATATCACACTTTTCATCATAGTGCTTTTACCAATGCATAAAATGCATGGAGAAGTCATTTCGAATGACTGGTCCTCAGTGTTGTGAGAACGATGACTGGTTAAAATTTTTGGTGGTTTCTTGTTCAGTCCATAGGCCTACATGATGTGGCAAACCGGTGAGCATGTGGCTCTATTAGTATAGGAGATACCTGAAAACATATCACACTTTTCATCATAGTGCTTTTACCAATGCATAAAATGCATGGAGAAGTCATTTCGAATGACTGGTCCTCAGTGTTGTGAGAACGATGACTGGTTAAAATTTTTGGTGGTTTCTTGTTCAGTCCATAGGCCTACATCATGTGGCAAACCGGTGAGCATGTGGCTCTATTAGTATAGGAGATACCTGAAAACATATCACACTTTTCATCATAGTGCTTTTACCAATGCATAAAATGCATGGAGAAGTCATTTCGAATGACTGGTCCTCAGTGTTGTGAGAACGATGACTGGTTAAAATTTTGGTGGTTTCTTGTTCAGTCCATAGGCCTACATCATGTGGCAAACCGGTGAGCATGTGGCTCTATTAGTATAGGAGATACCTGAAAACATATCACACTTTTCATCATAGTGCTTTTACCAATGCATAAAATGCATGGAGAAGTCATTTCGAATGACTGGTCCTCAGTGTTGTGAGAACGATGACTGGTTAAAATTTTTGGTGGTTTCTTGTTCAGTCCATAGGCCTACATCATGTGGCAAACCGGTGAGCATGTGGCTCTATTAGTATAGGAGATACCTGAAAATATATCACACTTTTCATCATAGTGCTTTTACCAATGCATAAAATGCATGGAGAAGTCATTTCGAATGACTGGTCCTCAGTGTTGTGAGAACGATGACTGGTTAAAATTTTTGGTGGTTTCTTGTTCAGTCCATAGGCCTACATCATGTGGCAAACCGGTGAGCATGTGGCTCTGTTAGTATAGGAGATACCTGAAAACTTATCACACTTTTCAATCATAGTGCTTTTACCAATGCATAAAATGCATGGAGAAGTCATTTCGAATGACTGGTCCTCAGTGTTGTGAGAACGATGACTGGTTAAAATTTTTGGTGGTTTCTTGTTCAGTCCATAGGCCTACATCATGTGGCAAACCGGTGAGCATGTGGCTCTATTAGTATAGGAGATACCTGAAAACATATCACACTTTTCATCATAGTGCTTTTACCAATGCATAAAATGCATGGAGAAGTCATTTCGAATGACTGGTCCTCAGTGTTGTGAGAACGATGACTGGTTAAAATTTTTGGTGGTTTCTTGTTCAGTCCATAGGCCTACATCATGTGGCAAACCGGTGAGCATGTGGCTCTATTAGTATAGGAGATACCTGAAAACATATCACACTTTTCATCATAGTGCTTTTACCAATGCATAAAATGCATGGAGAAGTCATTTCGAATGACTGGTCCTCAGTGTTGTGAGAACGATGACTGGTTAAAATTTTTGGTGGTTTCTTGTTCAGTCCATAGGCCTACATCATGTGGCAAACCGGTGAGCATGTGGCTCTATTAGTATAGGAGATACCTGAAAACATATCACACTTTTCATCATAGTGCTTTTACCAATGCATAAAATGCATGGAGAAGTCATTTCGAATGACTGGTCCTCAGTGTTGTGAGAACGATGACTGGTTAAAATTTTTGGTGGTTTCTTGTTCAGTCCATAGGCCTACATCATGTGGCAAACCGTTGAGCATGTGGCTCTATTAGTATAGGAGATACCTGAAAACATATCACACTTTTCATCATAGTGCTTTTACCAATGCATAAAATGCATGGAGAAGTCATTTCGAATGACTGGTCCTCAGTGTTGTGAGAACGATGACTGGTTAAAATTTTTGGTGGTTTCTTGTTCAGTCCATAGGCCTACATCATGTGGCAAACCGGTGAGCATGTGGCTCTATTAGTATAGGAGATACCTGAAAACATATCACACTTTTCATCATAGTGCTTTTACCAATGCATAAAATGCATGGAGAAGTCATTTCGAATGACTGGTCCTCAGTGTTGTGAGAACGATGACTGGTTAAAATTTTTTGGTGGTTTCTGTTCAGGTCCATAGGCCTACATCATGTGGCAAACCGGTGAGCATGTGGCTCTATTAGTATAGGAGATACCTGAAAACATATCACACTTTTTCATCATAGTGCTTTTACCAATGCATAAAATGCATGGAGAAGTCATTTCGAATGACTGGTCCTCAGTGTTGTGAGAACGATGACTGGTTAAAATTTTTGGTGGTTTCTTGTTCAGTCCATAGGCCTACATCATGTGGCAAACCGGTGAGCATGTGGCTCTATTAGTATAGGAGATACCTGAAAACATATCACACTTTTCATCATAGTGCTTTTACCAATGCATAAAATGCATGGAGAAGTCATTTCGAATGACTGGTCCTCAGTGTTGTGAGAACGATGACTGGTTAAAATTTTTGGTGGTTTCTTGTTCAGTCCATAGGCCTACATCATGTGGCAAACCGGTGAGCATGTGGCTCTATTAGTATAGGAGATACCTGAAAACATATCACACTTTTCATCATAGTGCTTTTACCAATGCATAAAATGCATGGAGAAGTCATTTCGAATGACTGGTCCTCAGTGTTGTGAGAACGATGACTGGTTAAAATTTTTGGTGGTTTCTTGTTCAGTCCATAGGCCTACATCATGTGGCAAACCGGTGAGCATGTGGCTCTATTAGTATAGGAGATACCTGAAAACATATCACACTTTTCATCATAGTGCTTTTACCAATGCATAAAATGCATGGAGAAGTCCATTTCGAATGACTGGTCCTCAGTGTTGTGAGAACGATGACTGGGTTAAAATTTTTGGTGGTTTCTTGTTCAGTCCATAGGCCTACATCATGTGGCAAACCGGTGAGCATGTGGCTCTATTAGTATAGGAGATACCTGAAAACATATCACACTTTTCATCATAGTGCTTTTTACCAATGCATAAAATGCATGGGAGAAGTCATTTTCGAATGACTGGTCCTCAGTGTTGTGAGAACGATGACTGGTTAACATTTTTGGTGGTTTCTTGTTCAGTCCATAGGCCTACATCATGTGGCAAACCGGTGAGCATGTGGCTCTATTAGTATAGGAGATACCTGAAAACATATCACTACTTTTCATCATAGTGCTTTTACCAATGCATAAAATGCATGGAGAAGTCATTTCGAATGACTGGTCCTCAGTGTTGTGAGAACGATGACTGGTTAAAATTTTTGGTGGTTTCTTGTTCAGTCCATAGGCCCTACATCATGTGGCAAACGGTGAGCATGTGGCTCTATTAGTATAGGAGATACCTGAAAACATATCACACTTTTCATCATAGTGCTTTTACCAATGCATAAAATGCATGGAGAAGTCATTTCGAATGACTGGTCCTCAGTGTTGTGAGAACGATGACTGGTTAAAAATTTTTGGTGGTTTCTTGTTCAGTCCATAGGCCTACATCATGTGGCAAACCGGGTGAGCATGTGGCTCTATTAGTATAGGAGATACCTGAAAACATATCACACTTTTCATCATAGTGCTTTTACCAATGCATAAAATGCATGGAGAAGTCATTTCGAATGACTGGTCCTCAGTGTTGTGAGAACGATGACTGTGTTAAAATTTTTGGTGGTTTCTTGTTCAGTCCATAGGCCTACATCATGTGGCAAACCGGTGAGCATGTGGCTCTATTAGTATAGGAGATACCTGAAAACATATCACACTTTTCATCATAGTGCTTTTACCAATGCATAAATTGCATGGAGAAGTCCATTTCGAATGACTGGTCCTCAGTGTTGTGAGAACGATGACTGGTTAAAATTTTTTGGTGGTTTCTTGTTCAGTCCATAGGCCTACATCATGTGGCAAACCGGTGAGCATGTGGCTCTATTAGTATAGGAGATACCTGAAAACATATCACACTTTTCATTCATAGTGCTTTTACCAATGCATAAAATGCATGGAGAAGTCATTTCGAATGACTGGTCCTCAGTGTTGTGAGGACGATGACTGGTTAAAATTTTTGGTGTGTTTCTTGTTCAGTCCATAGGCCTACATCATGTGGCAAACCGGTGAGCATGTGGCTCTATTAGTATAGGAGATACCTGAAAACATATCACACTTTTCATCATAGTGCTTTTACCAATGCATAAAATGCATGGAGAAAGTCATTTCGAATGACTGGTCCTCAGTGTTGTGAGAACGATGACTGGTTAAAATTTTTGGGTGGTTTCTTGTTCAGTCCATAGGCCTACATCATGTGGCAAAACCGGTGAGCATGTGGCTCTATTAGTATAGGAGATACCTGAAAACATATCACACTTTTCATCATAGTGCTTTTACCAATGCATAAAATGCATGGAGAAGTCATTTCGAATGACTGGTCCTCAGTGTTGTGAGACGATGACTGGTTAAAATTTTTGGTGGTTTCTTGTTCAGTCCATAGGCCTACATCATGTGGCAAACCGGTGAGCATGTGGCTCTATTAGTATAGGAGATACCTGAAAACATATCACACTTTTCATCATAGTGCTTTTACCAATGCATAAAATGCATGGAGAAGTCCATTTCGAATGACTGGTCCTCAGTGTTGTGAGAACGATGACTGGTTAAAATTTTTGGTGGTTTCTTGTTCAGTCCATAGGCCCTACATCATGTGGCAAACCGGTGAGCATGTGGCTCTATTAGTATAGGAGATACCTGAAAACATATCACACTTTTCATCATAGTGCTTTTACCAATGCATAAAATGCATGGAGAAGTCATTTCGAATGACTGGTCCTCAGTGTTGTGAGAACGATGACTGGTTAAAATTTTTGCGTGGTTTCTTGTTCAGTCCATAGGCCTACATCATGTGGCAAACCGGTGAGCATGGTGGCTCTATTAGTATAGGAGATACCTGAAAACATATCACACTTTTCATCATAGTGCTTTTACCAATGCATAAAATGCATGGAGAAGTCATTTCGAATGACTGGGTCCTCAGTGTTGTGAGAACGATGACTGGTTAAAATTTTTGGTGGTTTCTTGTTCAGTCCATAGGCCTATATCATGTGGCAAACCGGTGAGCATGTGGCTCTATTAGTATAGGAGATACCTGAAAACATATCACACTTTTCATCATAGTGCTTTTACCAATGCATAAAATGCATGGAGAAGTCATTTTCGAATGACTGGTCCTCAGTGTTGTGAGAACGATGACTGGTTAAAATTTTTGGTGGTTTCTTGTTCAGTCCATAGGCCTACATCATGTGGCAAACCGGTGAGCATGTGGCTCTATTAGTTATAGGAGATACCTGAAAACATATCCACCTTTTCATCATAGTGCTTTTACCAATGCATAAAATGCATGGAGAAGTCATTTCGAATGACTGGTCCTCAGTGTTGTGAGAACGATGAACTGGTTAAATTTTTGGTGGTTTCTTGTTCAGTCCATAGGCCTACATCATGTGGCAAACCGGTGAGCATGTGGCTCTATTAGTATAGGAGATACCTGAAAACATATCACACTTTTCATCATAGTGCTTTTACCAATGCCTAAAATGCATGGAGAAGTCATTTCAGAATGACTGGTCCTCAGTGTTGTGAGAACGATGACTGGTTAAAATTTTTGGTGGTTTCTTGTTCAGTCCATAGGCCCTACATCATGTGGCAAACCCGGTGAGCATGTGGCTCTATTAGTATAGGAGATACCTGAAAACATATCACACTTTTCATCATAGTGCTTTTACCAATGCATAAAATGCATGGAGAAGTCATTTCGAATTGACTGGTCCTCAGTGTTGTGAGAACGATGACTGGTTAAAATTTTTGGTGGTTTCTTGTTCAGTCCATAGGCCTATATCATGTGGCAAACCGGTGAGCATGTGGCTCTATTAGTATAGGAGATACCTGAGAAACATATCACACTTTTCATCATAGTGCTTTTACCAATGCATAAAATGCATGGTAGAAGTCATTTCGAATGACTGGGTCCTCAGTGTTGTGAGAACGATGACTGGTTAAAATTTTTGGGTGGTTTTCTTGTTCAGTCCATAGGCCTACATCATGTGGCAAACCGGGTGAGCATGTGGCTCTATTAGTATAGGGAGATACCTGAAAACATATCACACTTTTCATCATAGTGCTTTTTACCAATGCATAAAATGCATGGAGAAGTCATTTCGAATGACTGGTCCTCAGTGTTGTGAGAACGATGACTGGTTAAAATTTTTGGTGGTTTCTTGTTCAGTCCATAGGCCTACATCATGTGGCCAACCGGTGAGCATGTGGCTCTATTAAGTATAGGAGATACCTGAAAACATATCACACTTTTCATCATAGTGCTTTTACCAATGCATAAAATGCATGGAGAAGTCATTTCGAATGACTGGTCCTCCAGTGTTGTGAGAACGATGACTGGTTAAAATTTTGGTGGTTTCTTGTTCAGTCCATAGGCCTACATCATGTGGCAAACCGGTGAGCATGTGGCTCTATTAGTATAGGAGATACCTGAAAACATATCACACTTTTCATCATAGTGCTTTTACCAATGCATAAAATGCATGGAGAAGTCATTTCAGAATGACTGGTCCCTCAGTGTTGTGAGAACCGATGACTGGTTAAATATTTTGTGGTTTCTTGTTCAGTCCATAGGCCTACATCATGTGGCAAACCGGGTGAGCATGTGGCTCTATTAGTATAGGAGATTCCTGAAAAAATATCACACTTTTTCATTATAGTGCTTTTACCAATGCATAAAATGCATGGAGAAGTCAATTCGAATGTGGTCCTCAGTGTTGTGAGAACGATGACTGGTTAAAATTTTTGGTGGTTTCTTGTTCAGTCCATAGGCCTACATCATGTGGCAAACCGGTGAGCATGTGGCTCTATTAGTATAGGAGATACCTGAAAACATATCACACTTTTCATCATAGTGCTTTTACCAATGCATAAAATGCATGGAGAAGTCATTTCGAATGACTGGTCCTCAGTGTTGTGAGAACGATGACTGGTTAAAATTTTTGGTGGTTTCTTGTTCAGTCCATAGGCCTACATCATGTGGCAAACCGGTGAGCATGTGGCTCTATTAGTATAGGAGATACCTGAAAACATATCACACTTTTCATCATAGTGCTTTTACCAATGCATAAAATGCATGGAGAAGTCATTTCGAATGACTGGTCCTCAGTGTTGTGAGAACGATGACTGGTTAAAATTTTTGGTGGTTTCTTGTTCAGTCCATAGGCCTACATCATGTGGCAAACCGGTGAGCATGTGGCTCTATTAGTATAGGAGATACCTGAAAACATATCACACTTTTCATCATAGTGCTTTTACCAATGCATAAAATGCATGGAGAAGTCATTTCGAATGACTGGTCCTCAGTGTTGTGAGAACGATGACTGGTTAAAATTTTTGGTGGTTTCTTGTTCAGTCCATAGGCCTACATCATGTGGCAAACCGGTGAGCATGTGGCTCTATTAGTATAGGAGATACCTGAAAACATATCACACTTTTCATCATAGTGCTTTTACCAATGCATAAAATGCATGGAGAAGTCATTTCGAATGACTGGTCCTCAGTGTTGTGAGAACGATGACTGGTTAAAATTTTTGGTGGTTTCTTGTTCAGTCCATAGGCCTACATCATGTGGCAAACCGGTGAGCATGTGGCTCTATTAGTATAGGAGATACCTGAAAACATATCACACTTTTCATCATAGTGCTTTTACCAATGCATAAAATGCATGGAGAAGTCATTTCGAATGACTGGTCCTCAGTGTTGTGAGAACGATGACTGGTTAAAATTTTTGGTGGTTTCTTGTTCAGTCCATAGGCCTACATCATGTGGCAAACCGGTGAGCATGTGGCTCTATTAGTATAGGAGATACCTGAAAACATATCACACTTTTCATCATAGTGCTTTTACCAATGCATAAAATGCATGGAGAAGTCATTTCGAATGACTGGTCCTCAGTGTTGTGAGAACGATGACTGGTTAAAATTTTTGGTGGTTTCTTGTTCAGTCCATAGGCCTACATCATGTGGCAAACCGGTGAGCATGTGGCTCTATTAGTATAGGAGATACCTGAAAACATATCACACTTTTCATCATAGTGCTTTTACCAATGCATAAAATGCATGGAGAAGTCATTTCGAATGACTGGTCCTCAGTGTTGTGAGAACGATGACTGGTTAAAATTTTTGGTGGTTTCTTGTTCAGTCCATAGGCCTACATCATGTGGCAAACCGGTGAGCATGTGGCTCTATTAGTATAGGAGATACCTGAAAACATATCACACTTTTCATCATAGTGCTTTTACCAATGCATAAAATGCATGGAGAAGTCATTTCGAATGACTGGTCCTCAGTGTTGTGAGAACGATGACTGGTTAAAATTTTTGGTGGTTTCTTGTTCAGTCCATAGGCCTACATCATGTGGCAAACCGGTGAGCATGTGGCTCTATTAGTATAGGAGATACCTGAAAACATATCACACTTTTCATCATAGTGCTTTTACCAATGCATAAAATGCATGGAGAAGTCATTTCGAATGACTGGTCCTCAGTGTTGTGAGAACGATGACTGGTTAAAATTTTTGGTGGTTTCTTGTTCAGTCCATAGGCCTACATCATGTGGCAAACCGGTGAGCATGTGGCTCTATTAGTATAGGAGATACCTGAAAACATATCACACTTTTCATCATAGTGCTTTTACCAATGCATAAAATGCATGGAGAAGTCATTTCGAATGACTGGTCCTCAGTGTTGTGAGAACGATGACTGGTTAAAATTTTTGGTGGTTTCTTGTTCAGTCCATAGGCCTACATCATGTGGCAAACCGGTGAGCATGTGGCTCTATTAGTATAGGAGATACCTGAAAACATATCACACTTTTCATCATAGTGCTTTTACCAATGCATAAAATGCATGGAGAAGTCATTTCGAATGACTGGTCCTCAGTGTTGTGAGAACGATGACTGGTTAAAATTTTTGGTGGTTTCTTGTTCAGTCCATAGGCCTACATCATGTGGCAAACCGGTGAGCATGTGGCTCTATTAGTATAGGAGATACCTGAAAACATATCACACTTTTCATCATAGTGCTTTTACCAATGCATAAAATGCATGGAGAAGTCATTTCGAATGACTGGTCCTCAGTGTTGTGAGAACGATGACTGGTTAAAATTTTTGGTGGTTTCTTGTTCAGTCCATAGGCCTACATCATGTGGCAAACCGGTGAGCATGTGGCTCTATTAGTATAGGAGATACCTGAAAACATATCACACTTTTCATCATAGTGCTTTTACCAATGCATAAAATGCATGGAGAAGTCATTTCGAATGACTGGTCCTCAGTGTTGTGAGAACGATGACTGGTTAAAATTTTTGGTGGTTTCTTGTTCAGTCCATAGGCCTACATCATGTGGCAAACCGGTGAGCATGTGGCTCTATTAGTATAGGAGATACCTGAAAACATATCACACTTTTCATCATAGTGCTTTTACCAATGCATAAAATGCATGGAGAAGTCATTTCGAATGACTGGTCCTCAGTGTTGTGAGAACGATGACTGGTTAAAATTTTTGGTGGTTTCTTGTTCAGTCCATAGGCCTACATCATGTGGCAAACCGGTGAGCATGTGGCTCTATTAGTATAGGAGATACCTGAAAACATATCACACTTTTCATCATAGTGCTTTTACCAATGCATAAAATGCATGGAGAAGTCATTTCGAATGACTGGTCCTCAGTGTTGTGAGAACGATGACTGGTTAAAATTTTTGGTGGTTTCTTGTTCAGTCCATAGGCCTACATCATGTGGCAAACCGGTGAGCATGTGGCTCTATTAGTATAGGAGATACCTGAAAACATATCACACTTTTCATCATAGTGCTTTTACCAATGCATAAAATGCATGGAGAAGTCATTTCGAATGACTGGTCCTCAGTGTTGTGAGAACGATGACTGGTTAAAATTTTTGGTGGTTTCTTGTTCAGTCCATAGGCCTACATCATGTGGCAAACCGGTGAGCATGTGGCTCTATTAGTATAGGAGATACCTGAAAACATATCACACTTTTCATCATAGTGCTTTTACCAATGCATAAAATGCATGGAGAAGTCATTTCGAATGACTGGTCCTCAGTGTTGTGAGAACGATGACTGGTTAAAATTTTTGGTGGTTTCTTGTTCAGTCCATAGGCCTACATCATGTGGCAAACCGGTGAGCATGTGGCTCTATTAGTATAGGAGATACCTGAAAACATATCACACTTTTCATCATAGTGCTTTTACCAATGCATAAAATGCATGGAGAAGTCATTTCGAATGACTGGTCCTCAGTGTTGTGAGAACGATGACTGGTTAAAATTTTTGGTGGTTTCTTGTTCAGTCCATAGGCCTACATCATGTGGCAAACCGGTGAGCATGTGGCTCTATTAGTATAGGAGATACCTGAAAACATATCACACTTTTCATCATAGTGCTTTTACCAATGCATAAAATGCATGGAGAAGTCATTTCGAATGACTGGTCCTCAGTGTTGTGAGAACGATGACTGGTTAAAATTTTTGGTGGTTTCTTGTTCAGTCCATAGGCCTACATCATGTGGCAAACCGGTGAGCATGTGGCTCTATTAGTATAGGAGATACCTGAAAACATATCACACTTTTCATCATAGTGCTTTTACCAATGCATAAAATGCATGGAGAAGTCATTTCGAATGACTGGTCCTCAGTGTTGTGAGAACGATGACTGGTTAAAATTTTTGGTGGTTTCTTGTTCAGTCCATAGGCCTACATCATGTGGCAAACCGGTGAGCATGTGGCTCTATTAGTATAGGAGATACCTGAAAACATATCACACTTTTCATCATAGTGCTTTTACCAATGCATAAAATGCATGGAGAAGTCATTTCGAATGACTGGTCCTCAGTGTTGTGAGAACGATGACTGGTTAAAATTTTTGGTGGTTTCTTGTTCAGTCCATAGGCCTACATCATGTGGCAAACCGGTGAGCATGTGGCTCTATTAGTATAGGAGATACCTGAAAACATATCACACTTTTCATCATAGTGCTTTTACCAATGCATAAAATGCATGGAGAAGTCATTTCGAATGACTGGTCCTCAGTGTTGTGAGAACGATGACTGGTTAAAATTTTTGGTGGTTTCTTGTTCAGTCCATAGGCCTACATCATGTGGCAAACCGGTGAGCATGTGGCTCTATTAGTATAGGAGATACCTGAAAACATATCACACTTTTCATCATAGTGCTTTTACCAATGCATAAAATGCATGGAGAAGTCATTTCGAATGACTGGTCCTCAGTGTTGTGAGAACGATGACTGGTTAAAATTTTTGGTGGTTTCTTGTTCAGTCCATAGGCCTACATCATGTGGCAAACCGGTGAGCATGTGGCTCTATTAGTATAGGAGATACCTGAAAACATATCACACTTTTCATCATAGTGCTTTTACCAATGCATAAAATGCATGGAGAAGTCATTTCGAATGACTGGTCCTCAGTGTTGTGAGAACGATGACTGGTTAAAATTTTTGGTGGTTTCTTGTTCAGTCCATAGGCCTACATCATGTGGCAAACCGGTGAGCATGTGGCTCTATTAGTATAGGAGATACCTGAAAACATATCACACTTTTCATCATAGTGCTTTTACCAATGCATAAAATGCATGGAGAAGTCATTTCGAATGACTGGTCCTCAGTGTTGTGAGAACGATGACTGGTTAAAATTTTTGGTGGTTTCTTGTTCAGTCCATAGGCCTACATCATGTGGCAAACCGGTGAGCATGTGGCTCTATTAGTATAGGAGATACCTGAAAACATATCACACTTTTCATCATAGTGCTTTTACCAATGCATAAAATGCATGGAGAAGTCATTTCGAATGACTGGTCCTCAGTGTTGTGAGAACGATGACTGGTTAAAATTTTTGGTGGTTTCTTGTTCAGTCCATAGGCCTACATCATGTGGCAAACCGGTGAGCATGTGGCTCTATTAGTATAGGAGATACCTGAAAACATATCACACTTTTCATCATAGTGCTTTTACCAATGCATAAAATGCATGGAGAAGTCATTTCGAATGACTGGTCCTCAGTGTTGTGAGAACGATGACTGGTTAAAATTTTTGGTGGTTTCTTGTTCAGTCCATAGGCCTACATCATGTGGCAAACCGGTGAGCATGTGGCTCTATTAGTATAGGAGATACCTGAAAACATATCACACTTTTCATCATAGTGCTTTTACCAATGCATAAAATGCATGGAGAAGTCATTTCGAATGACTGGTCCTCAGTGTTGTGAGAACGATGACTGGTTAAAATTTTTGGTGGTTTCTTGTTCAGTCCATAGGCCTACATCATGTGGCAAACCGGTGAGCATGTGGCTCTATTAGTATAGGAGATACCTGAAAACATATCACACTTTTCATCATAGTGCTTTTACCAATGCATAAAATGCATGGAGAAGTCATTTCGAATGACTGGTCCTCAGTGTTGTGAGAACGATGACTGGTTAAAATTTTTGGTGGTTTCTTGTTCAGTCCATAGGCCTACATCATGTGGCAAACCGGTGAGCATGTGGCTCTATTAGTATAGGAGATACCTGAAAACATATCACACTTTTCATCATAGTGCTTTTACCAATGCATAAAATGCATGGAGAAGTCATTTCGAATGACTGGTCCTCAGTGTTGTGAGAACGATGACTGGTTAAAATTTTTGGTGGTTTCTTGTTCAGTCCATAGGCCTACATCATGTGGCAAACCGGTGAGCATGTGGCTCTATTAGTATAGGAGATACCTGAAAACATATCACACTTTTCATCATAGTGCTTTTACCAATGCATAAAATGCATGGAGAAGTCATTTCGAATGACTGGTCCTCAGTGTTGTGAGAACGATGACTGGTTAAAATTTTTGGTGGTTTCTTGTTCAGTCCATAGGCCTACATCATGTGGCAAACCGGTGAGCATGTGGCTCTATTAGTATAGGAGATACCTGAAAACATATCACACTTTTCATCATAGTGCTTTTACCAATGCATAAAATGCATGGAGAAGTCATTTCGAATGACTGGTCCTCAGTGTTGTGAGAACGATGACTGGTTAAAATTTTTGGTGGTTTCTTGTTCAGTCCATAGGCCTACATCATGTGGCAAACCGGTGAGCATGTGGCTCTATTAGTATAGGAGATACCTGAAAACATATCACACTTTTCATCATAGTGCTTTTACCAATGCATAAAATGCATGGAGAAGTCATTTCGAATGACTGGTCCTCAGTGTTGTGAGAACGATGACTGGTTAAAATTTTTGGTGGTTTCTTGTTCAGTCCATAGGCCTACATCATGTGGCAAACCGGTGAGCATGTGGCTCTATTAGTATAGGAGATACCTGAAAACATATCACACTTTTCATCATAGTGCTTTTACCAATGCATAAAATGCATGGAGAAGTCATTTCGAATGACTGGTCCTCAGTGTTGTGAGAACGATGACTGGTTAAAATTTTTGGTGGTTTCTTGTTCAGTCCATAGGCCTACATCATGTGGCAAACCGGTGAGCATGTGGCTCTATTAGTATAGGAGATACCTGAAAACATATCACACTTTTCATCATAGTGCTTTTACCAATGCATAAAATGCATGGAGAAGTCATTTCGAATGACTGGTCCTCAGTGTTGTGAGAACGATGACTGGTTAAAATTTTTGGTGGTTTCTTGTTCAGTCCATAGGCCTACATCATGTGGCAAACCGGTGAGCATGTGGCTCTATTAGTATAGGAGATACCTGAAAACATATCACACTTTTCATCATAGTGCTTTTACCAATGCATAAAATGCATGGAGAAGTCATTTCGAATGACTGGTCCTCAGTGTTGTGAGAACGATGACTGGTTAAAATTTTTGGTGGTTTCTTGTTCAGTCCATAGGCCTACATCATGTGGCAAACCGGTGAGCATGTGGCTCTATTAGTATAGGAGATACCTGAAAACATATCACACTTTTCATCATAGTGCTTTTACCAATGCATAAAATGCATGGAGAAGTCATTTCGAATGACTGGTCCTCAGTGTTGTGAGAACGATGACTGGTTAAAATTTTTGGTGGTTTCTTGTTCAGTCCATAGGCCTACATCATGTGGCAAACCGGTGAGCATGTGGCTCTATTAGTATAGGAGATACCTGAAAACATATCACACTTTTCATCATAGTGCTTTTACCAATGCATAAAATGCATGGAGAAGTCATTTCGAATGACTGGTCCTCAGTGTTGTGAGAACGATGACTGGTTAAAATTTTTGGTGGTTTCTTGTTCAGTCCATAGGCCTACATCATGTGGCAAACCGGTGAGCATGTGGCTCTATTAGTATAGGAGATACCTGAAAACATATCACACTTTTCATCATAGTGCTTTTACCAATGCATAAAATGCATGGAGAAGTCATTTCGAATGACTGGTCCTCAGTGTTGTGAGAACGATGACTGGTTAAAATTTTTGGTGGTTTCTTGTTCAGTCCATAGGCCTACATCATGTGGCAAACCGGTGAGCATGTGGCTCTATTAGTATAGGAGATACCTG
The DNA here is from genome assembly GCF_032444005.1 of Ranitomeya imitator. Lineage (NCBI taxonomy): Eukaryota > Metazoa > Chordata > Amphibia > Anura > Dendrobatidae > Ranitomeya > Ranitomeya imitator. Next base: position 16,817 of record NW_027193719.1, on the reverse strand, counting down.
AAAACATATCACACTTTTCATCATAGTGCTTTTACCAATGCATAAAATGCATGGAGAAGTCATTTCGAATGACTGGTCCTCAGTGTTGTGAGAACGATGACTGGTTAAAATTTTTGGTGGTTTCTTGTTCAGTCCATAGGCCTACATCATGTGGCAAACCGGTGAGCATGTGGCTCTATTAGTATAGGAGATACCTGAAAACATATCACACTTTTCATCATAGTGCTTTTACCAATGCATAAAATGCATGGAGAAGTCATTTCGAATGACTGGTCCTCAGTGTTGTGAGAACGATGACTGGTTAAAATTTTTGGTGGTTTCTTGTTCAGTCCATAGGCCTACATCATGTGGCAAACCGGTGAGCATGTGGCTCTATTAGTATAGGAGATACCTGAAAACATATCACACTTTTCATCATAGTGCTTTTACCAATGCATAAAATGCATGGAGAAGTCATTTCGAATGACTGGTCCTCAGTGTTGTGAGAACGATGACTGGTTAAAATTTTTGGTGGTTTCTTGTTCAGTCCATAGGCCTACATCATGTGGCAAACCGGTGAGCATGTGGCTCTATTAGTATAGGAGATACCTGAAAACATATCACACTTTTCATCATAGTGCTTTTACCAATGCATAAAATGCATGGAGAAGTCATTTCGAATGACTGGTCCTCAGTGTTGTGAGAACGATGACTGGTTAAAATTTTTGGTGGTTTCTTGTTCAGTCCATAGGCCTACATCATGTGGCAAACCGGTGAGCATGTGGCTCTATTAGTATAGGAGATACCTGAAAACATATCACACTTTTCATCATAGTGCTTTTACCAATGCATAAAATGCATGGAGAAGTCATTTCGAATGACTGGTCCTCAGTGTTGTGAGAACGATGACTGGTTAAAATTTTTGGTGGTTTCTTGTTCAGTCCATAGGCCTACATCATGTGGCAAACCGGTGAGCATGTGGCTCTATTAGTATAGGAGATACCTGAAAACATATCACACTTTTCATCATAGTGCTTTTACCAATGCATAAAATGCATGGAGAAGTCATTTCGAATGACTGGTCCTCAGTGTTGTGAGAACGATGACTGGTTAAAATTTTTGGTGGTTTCTTGTTCAGTCCATAGGCCTACATCATGTGGCAAACCGGTGAGCATGTGGCTCTATTAGTATAGGAGATACCTGAAAACATATCACACTTTTCATCATAGTGCTTTTACCAATGCATAAAATGCATGGAGAAGTCATTTCGAATGACTGGTCCTCAGTGTTGTGAGAACGATGACTGGTTAAAATTTTTGGTGGTTTCTTGTTCAGTCCATAGGCCTACATCATGTGGCAAACCGGTGAGCATGTGGCTCTATTAGTATAGGAGATACCTGAAAACATATCACACTTTTCATCATAGTGCTTTTACCAATGCATAAAATGCATGGAGAAGTCATTTCGAATGACTGGTCCTCAGTGTTGTGAGAACGATGACTGGTTAAAATTTTGGTGGTTTCTTGTTCAGTCCATAGGCCTACATCATGTGGCAAACCGGTGAGCATGTGGCTCTATTAGTATAGGAGATACCTGAAAACATATCACACTTTTCATCATAGTGCTTTTACCAATGCATAAAATGCATGGAGAAGTCATTTCGAATGACTGGTCCTCAGTGTTGTGAGAACGATGACTGGTTAAAATTTTTGGTGGTTTCTTGTTCAGTCCATAGGCCTACATCATGTGGCAAACCGGTGAGCATGTGGCTCTATTAGTATAGGAGATACCTGAAAACATATCACACTTTTCATCATAGTGCTTTTACCAATGCATAAAATGCATGGAGAAGTCATTTCGAATGACTGGTCCTCAGTGTTGTGAGAACGATGACTGGTTAAAATTTTTGGTGGTTTCTTGTTCAGTCCATAGGCCTACATCATGTGGCAAACCGGTGAGCATGTGGCTCTATTAGTATAGGAGATACCTGAAAACATATCACACTTTTCATCATAGTGCTTTTACCAATGCATAAAATGCATGGAGAAGTCATTTCGAATGACTGGTCCTCAGTGTTGTGAGAACGATGACTGGTTAAAATTTTTGGTGGTTTCTTGTTCAGTCCATAGGCCTACATCATGTGGCAAACCGGTGAGCATGTGGCTCTATTAGTATAGGAGATACCTGAAAACATATCACACTTTTCATCATAGTGCTTTTACCAATGCATAAAATGCATGGAGAAGTCATTTCGAATGACTGGTCCTCAGTGTTGTGAGAACGATGACTGGTTAAAATTTTTGGTGGTTTCTTGTTCAGTCCATAGGCCTACATCATGTGGCAAACCGGTGAGCATGTGGCTCTATTAGTATAGGAGATACCTGAAAACATATCACACTTTTCATCATAGTGCTTTTACCAATGCATAAAATGCATGGAGAAGTCATTTCGAATGACTGGTCCTCAGTGTTGTGAGAACGATGACTGGTTAAAATTTTTGGTGGTTTCTTGTTCAGTCCATAGGCCTACATCATGTGGCAAACCGGTGAGCATGTGGCTCTATTAGTATAGGAGATACCTGAAAACATATCACACTTTTCATCATAGTGCTTTTACCAATGCATAAAATGCATGGAGAAGTCATTTCGAATGACTGGTCCTCAGTGTTGTGAGAACGATGACTGGTTAAAATTTTTGGTGGTTTCTTGTTCAGTCCATAGGCCTACATCATGTGGCAAACCGGTGAGCATGTGGCTCTATTAGTATAGGAGATACCTGAAAACATATCACACTTTTCATCATAGTGCTTTTACCAATGCATAAAATGCATGGAGAAGTCATTTCGAATGACTGGTCCTCAGTGTTGTGAGAACGATGACTGGTTAAAATTTTTGGTGGTTTCTTGTTCAGTCCATAGGCCTACATCATGTGGCAAACCGGTGAGCATGTGGCTCTATTAGTATAGGAGATACCTGAAAACATATCACACTTTTCATCATAGTGCTTTTACCAATGCATAAAATGCATGGAGAAGTCATTTCGAATGACTGGTCCTCAGTGTTGTGAGAACGATGACTGGTTAAAATTTTTGGTGGTTTCTTGTTCAGTCCATAGGCCTACATCATGTGGCAAACCGGTGAGCATGTGGCTCTATTAGTATAGGAGATACCTGAAAACATATCACACTTTTCATCATAGTGCTTTTACCAATGCATAAAATGCATGGAGAAGTCATTTCGAATGACTGGTCCTCAGTGTTGTGAGAACGATGACTGGTTAAAATTTTTGGTGGTTTCTTGTTCAGTCCATAGGCCTACATCATGTGGCAAACCGGTGAGCATGTGGCTCTATTAGTATAGGAGATACCTGAAAACATATCACACTTTTCATCATAGTGCTTTTACCAATGCATAAAATGCATGGAGAAGTCATTTCGAATGACTGGTCCTCAGTGTTGTGAGAACGATGACTGGTTAAAATTTTTGGTGGTTTCTTGTTCAGTCCATAGGCCTACATCATGTGGCAAACCGGTGAGCATGTGGCTCTATTAGTATAGGAGATACCTGAAAACATATCACACTTTTCATCATAGTGCTTTTACCAATGCATAAAATGCATGGAGAAGTCATTTCGAATGACTGGTCCTCAGTGTTGTGAGAACGATGACTGGTTAAAATTTTTGGTGGTTTCTTGTTCAGTCCATAGGCCTACATCATGTGGCAAACCGGTGAGCATGTGGCTCTATTAGTATAGGAGATACCTGAAAACATATCACACTTTTCATCATAGTGCTTTTACCAATGCATAAAATGCATGGAGAAGTCATTTCGAATGACTGGTCCTCAGTGTTGTGAGAACGATGACTGGTTAAAATTTTTGGTGGTTTCTTGTTCAGTCCATAGGCCTACATCATGTGGCAAACCGGTGAGCATGTGGCTCTATTAGTATAGGAGATACCTGAAAACATATCACACTTTTCATCATAGTGCTTTTACCAATGCATAAAATGCATGGAGAAGTCATTTCGAATGACTGGTCCTCAGTGTTGTGAGAACGATGACTGGTTAAAATTTTTGGTGGTTTCTTGTTCAGTCCATAGGCCTACATCATGTGGCAAACCGGTGAGCATGTGGCTCTATTAGTATAGGAGATACCTGAAAACATATCACACTTTTCATCATAGTGCTTTTACCAATGCATAAAATGCATGGAGAAGTCATTTCGAATGACTGGTCCTCAGTGTTGTGAGAACGATGACTGGTTAAAATTTTTGGTGGTTTCTTGTTCAGTCCATAGGCCTACATCATGTGGCAAACCGGTGAGCATGTGGCTCTATTAGTATAGGAGATACCTGAAAACATATCACACTTTTCATCATAGTGCTTTTACCAATGCATAAAATGCATGGAGAAGTCATTTCGAATGACTGGTCCTCAGTGTTGTGAGAACGATGACTGGTTAAAATTTTTGGTGGTTTCTTGTTCAGTCCATAGGCCTACATCATGTGGCAAACCGGTGAGCATGTGGCTCTATTAGTATAGGAGATACCTGAAAACATATCACACTTTTCATCATAGTGCTTTTACCAATGCATAAAATGCATGGAGAAGTCATTTCGAATGACTGGTCCTCAGTGTTGTGAGAACGATGACTGGTTAAAATTTTTGGTGGTTTCTTGTTCAGTCCATAGGCCTACATCATGTGGCAAACCGGTGAGCATGTGGCTCTATTAGTATAGGAGATACCTGAAAACATATCACACTTTTCATCATAGTGCTTTTACCAATGCATAAAATGCATGGAGAAGTCATTTCGAATGACTGGTCCTCAGTGTTGTGAGAACGATGACTGGTTAAAATTTTTGGTGGTTTCTTGTTCAGTCCATAGGCCTACATCATGTGGCAAACCGGTGAGCATGTGGCTCTATTAGTATAGGAGATACCTGAAAACATATCACACTTTTCATCATAGTGCTTTTACCAATGCATAAAATGCATGGAGAAGTCATTTCGAATGACTGGTCCTCAGTGTTGTGAGAACGATGACTGGTTAAAATTTTTGGTGGTTTCTTGTTCAGTCCATAGGCCTACATCATGTGGCAAACCGGTGAGCATGTGGCTCTATTAGTATAGGAGATACCTGAAAACATATCACACTTTTCATCATAGTGCTTTTACCAATGCATAAAATGCATGGAGAAGTCATTTCGAATGACTGGTCCTCAGTGTTGTGAGAACGATGACTGGTTAAAATTTTTGGTGGTTTCTTGTTCAGTCCATAGGCCTACATCATGTGGCAAACCGGTGAGCATGTGGCTCTATTAGTATAGGAGATACCTGAAAACATATCACACTTTTCATCATAGTGCTTTTACCAATGCATAAAATGCATGGAGAAGTCATTTCGAATGACTGGTCCTCAGTGTTGTGAGAACGATGACTGGTTAAAATTTTTGGTGGTTTCTTGTTCAGTCCATAGGCCTACATCATGTGGCAAACCGGTGAGCATGTGGCTCTATTAGTATAGGAGATACCTGAAAACATATCACACTTTTCATCATAGTGCTTTTACCAATGCATAAAATGCATGGAGAAGTCATTTCGAATGACTGGTCCTCAGTGTTGTGAGAACGATGACTGGTTAAAATTTTTGGTGGTTTCTTGTTCAGTCCATAGGCCTACATCATGTGGCAAACCGGTGAGCATGTGGCTCTATTAGTATAGGAGATACCTGAAAACATATCACACTTTTCATCATAGTGCTTTTACCAATGCATAAAATGCATGGAGAAGTCATTTCGAATGACTGGTCCTCAGTGTTGTGAGAACGATGACTGGTTAAAATTTTTGGTGGTTTCTTGTTCAGTCCATAGGCCTACATCATGTGGCAAACCGGTGAGCATGTGGCTCTATTAGTATAGGAGATACCTGAAAACATATCACACTTTTCATCATAGTGCTTTTACCAATGCATAAAATGCATGGAGAAGTCATTTCGAATGACTGGTCCTCAGTGTTGTGAGAACGATGACTGGTTAAAATTTTTGGTGGTTTCTTGTTCAGTCCATAGGCCTACATCATGTGGCAAACCGGTGAGCATGTGGCTCTATTAGTATAGGAGATACCTGAAAACATATCACACTTTTCATCATAGTGCTTTTACCAATGCATAAAATGCATGGAGAAGTCATTTCGAATGACTGGTCCTCAGTGTTGTGAGAACGATGACTGGTTAAAATTTTTGGTGGTTTCTTGTTCAGTCCATAGGCCTACATCATGTGGCAAACCGGTGAGCATGTGGCTCTATTAGTATAGGAGATACCTGAAAACATATCACACTTTTCATCATAGTGCTTTTACCAATGCATAAAATGCATGGAGAAGTCATTTCGAATGACTGGTCCTCAGTGTTGTGAGAACGATGACTGGTTAAAATTTTTGGTGGTTTCTTGTTCAGTCCATAGGCCTACATCATGTGGCAAACCGGTGAGCATGTGGCTCTATTAGTATAGGAGATACCTGAAAACATATCACACTTTTCATCATAGTGCTTTTACCAATGCATAAAATGCATGGAGAAGTCATTTCGAATGACTGGTCCTCAGTGTTGTGAGAACGATGACTGGTTAAAATTTTTGGTGGTTTCTTGTTCAGTCCATAGGCCTACATCATGTGGCAAACCGGTGAGCATGTGGCTCTATTAGTATAGGAGATACCTGAAAACATATCACACTTTTCATCATAGTGCTTTTACCAATGCATAAAATGCATGGAGAAGTCATTTCGAATGACTGGTCCTCAGTGTTGTGAGAACGATGACTGGTTAAAATTTTTGGTGGTTTCTTGTTCAGTCCATAGGCCTACATCATGTGGCAAACCGGTGAGCATGTGGCTCTATTAGTATAGGAGATACCTGAAAACATATCACACTTTTCATCATAGTGCTTTTACCAATGCATAAAATGCATGGAGAAGTCATTTCGAATGACTGGTCCTCAGTGTTGTGAGAACGATGACTGGTTAAAATTTTTGGTGGTTTCTTGTTCAGTCCATAGGCCTACATCATGTGGCAAACCGGTGAGCATGTGGCTCTATTAGTATAGGAGATACCTGAAAACATATCACACTTTTCATCATAGTGCTTTTACCAATGCATAAAATGCATGGAGAAGTCATTTCGAATGACTGGTCCTCAGTGTTGTGAGAACGATGACTGGTTAAAATTTTTGGTGGTTTCTTGTTCAGTCCATAGGCCTACATCATGTGGCAAACCGGTGAGCATGTGGCTCTATTAGTATAGGAGATACCTGAAAACATATCACACTTTTCATCATAGTGCTTTTACCAATGCATAAAATGCATGGAGAAGTCATTTCGAATGACTGGTCCTCAGTGTTGTGAGAACGATGACTGGTTAAAATTTTTGGTGGTTTCTTGTTCAGTCCATAGGCCTACATCATGTGGCAAACCGGTGAGCATGTGGCTCTATTAGTATAGGAGATACCTGAAAACATATCACACTTTTCATCATAGTGCTTTTACCAATGCATAAAATGCATGGAGAAGTCATTTCGAATGACTGGTCCTCAGTGTTGTGAGAACGATGACTGGTTAAAATTTTTGGTGGTTTCTTGTTCAGTCCATAGGCCTACATCATGTGGCAAACCGGTGAGCATGTGGCTCTATTAGTATAGGAGATACCTGAAAACATATCACACTTTTCATCATAGTGCTTTTACCAATGCATAAAATGCATGGAGAAGTCATTTCGAATGACTGGTCCTCAGTGTTGTGAGAACGATGACTGGTTAAAATTTTTGGTGGTTTCTTGTTCAGTCCATAGGCCTACATCATGTGGCAAACCGGTGAGCATGTGGCTCTATTAGTATAGGAGATACCTGAAAACATATCACACTTTTCATCATAGTGCTTTTACCAATGCATAAAATGCATGGAGAAGTCATTTCGAATGACTGGTCCTCAGTGTTGTGAGAACGATGACTGGTTAAAATTTTTGGTGGTTTCTTGTTCAGTCCATAGGCCTACATCATGTGGCAAACCGGTGAGCATGTGGCTCTATTAGTATAGGAGATACCTGAAAACATATCACACTTTTCATCATAGTGCTTTTACCAATGCATAAAATGCATGGAGAAGTCATTTCGAATGACTGGTCCTCAGTGTTGTGAGAACGATGACTGGTTAAAATTTTTGGTGGTTTCTTGTTCAGTCCATAGGCCTACATCATGTGGCAAACCGGTGAGCATGTGGCTCTATTAGTATAGGAGATACCTGAAAACATATCACACTTTTCATCATAGTGCTTTTACCAATGCATAAAATGCATGGAGAAGTCATTTCGAATGACTGGTCCTCAGTGTTGTGAGAACGATGACTGGTTAAAATTTTGGTGGTTTCTTGTTCAGTCCATAGGCCTACATCATGTGGCAAACCGGTGAGCATGTGGCTCTATTAGTATAGGAGATACCTGAAAACATATCACACTTTTCATCATAGTGCTTTTACCAATGCATAAAATGCATGGAGAAGTCATTTCGAATGACTGGTCCTCAGTGTTGTGAGAACGATGACTGGTTAAAATTTTTGGTGGTTTCTTGTTCAGTCCATAGGCCTACATCATGTGGCAAACCGGTGAGCATGTGGCTCTATTAGTATAGGAGATACCTGAAAACATATCACACTTTTCATCATAGTGCTTTTACCAATGCATAAAATGCATGGAGAAGTCATTTCGAATGACTGGTCCTCAGTGTTGTGAGAACGATGACTGGTTAAAATTTTTGGTGGTTTCTTGTTCAGTCCATAGGCCTACATCATGTGGCAAACCGGTGAGCATGTGGCTCTATTAGTATAGGAGATACCTGAAAACATATCACACTTTTCATCATAGTGCTTTTACCAATGCATAAAATGCATGGAGAAGTCATTTCGAATGACTGGTCCTCAGTGTTGTGAGAACGATGACTGGTTAAAATTTTTGGTGGTTTCTTGTTCAGTCCATAGGCCTACATCATGTGGCAAACCGGTGAGCATGTGGCTCTATTAGTATAGGAGATACCTGAAAACATATCACACTTTTCATCATAGTGCTTTTACCAATGCATAAAATGCATGGAGAAGTCATTTCGAATGACTGGTCCTCAGTGTTGTGAGAACGATGACTGGTTAAAATTTTTGGTGGTTTCTTGTTCAGTCCATAGGCCTACATCATGTGGCAAACCGGTGAGCATGTGGCTCTATTAGAAGGAGATACCTGAAAACATATCACACTTTTCATCATAGTGCTTTTACCAATGCATAAAATGCATGGAGAAGTCATTTCGAATGACTGGTCCTCAGTGTTGTGAGAACGATGACTGGTTAAAATTTTTGGTGGTTTCTTGTTCAGTCCATAGGCCTACATCATGTGGCAAACCGGTGAGCATGTGGCTCTATTAGTATAGGAGATACCTGAAAACATATCACACTTTTCATCATAGTGCTTTTACCAATGCATAAAATGCATGGAGAAGTCATTTCGAATGACTGGTCCTCAGTGTTGTGAGAACGATGACTGGTTAAAATTTTTGGTGGTTTCTTGTTCAGTCCATAGGCCTACATCATGTGGCAAACCGGTGAGCATGTGGCTCTATTAGTATAGGAGATACCTGAAAACATATCACACTTTTCATCATAGTGCATTTACCAATGCATAAAATGCATGGAGAAGTCATTTCGAATGACTGGTCCTCAGTGTGTGAGAAACGATGACTGGTTAAAATTTTTGGTGGTTTCTTGTTCAGTCCATAGGCCTACATCATGTGGCAAAACGGTGAGCATGTGGCTCTATTAGTATAGGAGATACCTGAAAACATATCACACTTTTCATCATAGTGCTTTTACCAATGCATAAAATGCATGGAGAAGTCATTTCGAATGACTGGTCCTCAGTGTTGTGAGAACGATGACTGGTTAAAATTTTGGTGGTTTCTTGTTCAGTCCATAGGCCTACATCATGTGGCAAACCGGTGAGCATGTGGCTCTATTAGTATAGGAGATACCTGAAAAACATATCACACTTTTCATCATAGTGCTTTTACCAATGCATAAAATGCATGGAGAAGTCATTTCGAATGACTTGTCCTCAGTGTTGTGAGAACGATGACTGGTTAAAATTTTTGGTGGTTTCTTGTTCAGTCCATAGGCCTACATCATGTGGCAAACCGATGAGCATGTGGCTCTATTAGTATAGGAGATACCTGAAAACATATCACACTTTTCATCATAGTGCTTTTACCAATGCATAAAATGCATGGAGAAGTCATTTCGAATGACTGGTCCTCAGTGTTGTGAGAACGATGACTGGTTAAAATTTTTGGTGGTTTCTTGTTCAGTCATAGGCCTACATCATGTGGCAAACCGGTGAGCATGTGGCTCTATTAGTATAGGAGATACCTGAAAACATATCACACTTTTCATCATAGTGCTTTTACCAATGCATAAAATGCATGGAGAAGTCATTTCGAATGACTGGTCCTCAGTGTTGTGAGAACGATGACTGGTTAAAATTTTTGGTGGTTTCTTGTTCAGTCCATAGGCCTACATCATGTGGCAAACCAGTGAGCATGTGGCTCTATTAGTATAGGAGATACCTGAAAACATATCACACTTTTCATCATAGTGCTTTTACCAATGCATAAAATGCATGGAGAAGTCATTTCGAATGACTGGTCCTCAGTGTTGTGAGAACGATGACTGGTTAAAATTTTTGGTGGTTTCTTGTTCAGTCCATAGGCCTACATCATGTGGCAAACCGGTGAGCATGTGGCTCTATTAGTATAGGAGATACCTGAAAACATATCACACTTTTCATCATAGTGCTTTTACCAATGCATAAAATGCATGGAGAAGTCATTTCGAATGACTGGTCCTCAGTGTTGTGAGAACGATGACTGGTTAAAATTTTTGGTGGTTTCTTGTTCAGTTCCATAGGCCTACATCATGTGGCAAACCGGTGAGCATGTGGCTCTATTAGTATAGGAGATACCTGAAAACATATCACACTTTTCAATCATAGTGCTTTTACCAATGCATAAAATGCATGGAGAAGTCATTTCGAATGACTGGTCCTCAGTGTTGTGAGAACGATGACTGGTTAAAATTTTTGGTGGTTTCTTGTTCAGTCCATAGGCCTACATCATGTGGCAAACCGGTGAGCATGTGGCTCTATTAGTATAGGAGATACCTGAAAACATATCACACTTTTCATCATAGTGCTTTTACCAATGCATAAAATGCATGGAGAAGTCATTTCGAATGACTGGTCCTCAGTGTTGTGAGAACGATGACTGGTTAAAATTTTTGGTGGTTTCTTGTTCAGTCCATAGGCCTACATCATGTGGCAAACCGGTGAGCATGTGGCTCTATTAGTATAGGAGATACCTGAAAACATATCACACTTTTCATCATAGTGCTTTTACCAATGCATAAAATGCATGGAGAAGTCATTTCGAATGACTGGTTCTCAGTGTTGTGAGAACGATGACTGGTTAAAATTTTTGGTGGTTTCTTGTTCAGTCCATAGGCCTACATCATGTGGCAAACCGGTGAGCATGTGGCTCTATTAGTATAGGAGATACCTGAAAACATATCACACTTTTCAATCATAGTGCTTTTACCAATGCATAAAATGCATGGAGAAGTCATTTCGAATTACTGGTCCTCAGTGTTGTGAGAACGATGACTGGTTAAAATTTTTGGTGGTTTCTTGTTCAGTCCATAGGCCTACATCATGTGGCAAACCGGTGAGCATGTGGCTCTATTAGTATAGGAGATACCTGAAAACATATCACACTTTTCATCATAGTGCTTTTACCAATGCATAAAATGCATGGAGAAGTCATTTTGAATGACTGGTCCTCAGTGTTGTGAGAACGATGACTGGTTAAAATTTTTGGTGGTTTCTTGTTCAGTCCATAGGCCTACATCATGTGGCAAACCGGTGAGCATGTGGCTCTATTAGTATAGGAGATACCTGAAAACATATCACACTTTTCATCATAGTGCTTTTACCAATGCATAAAATGCATGGAGAAGTCATTTCGAATGACTGGTCCTCAGTGTTGTGAGAACGATGACTGGTTAAAATTTTGGTGGTTTCTTGTTCAGTCCATAGGCCTACATCATGTGGCAAACCGGTGAGCATGTGGCTCTATTAGTATAGGAGATACCTGAAAACATATCACACTTTTCATCATAGTGCTTTTACCAATGCATAAAATGCATGGAGAAGTCATTTCGAATGACTGGTCCTCAGTGTTGTGAGAACGATGACTGGTTAAAATTTTTGGTGGTTTCTTGTTCAGTCCATAGGCCTACATCATGTGGCAAACCGGTGGCATGTGGCTCTATTAGTATAGGAGATACCTGAAAACATATCACACTTTTCATCATAGTGCTTTTACCAATGCATAAAATGCATGGAGAAGTCATTTCGAATGACTGGTCCTCAGTGTTGTGAGAACGATGACTGGTTAAAATTTTTGGTGGTTTCTTGTTCAGTCCATAGGCCTACATCATGTGGCAAACCGGTGAGCATGTGGCTCTATTAGTATAGGAGATACCTGAAAACATATCACACTTTTCATCATAGTGCTTTTACCAATGCATAAAATGCATGGAGAAGTCATTTCGAATGACTGGTCCTCAGTGTTGTGAGAACGATGACTGGTTAAAATTTTTGGTGGTTTCTTGTTCAGTCCATAGGCCTACATCATGTGGCAAACCGGTGAGCATGTGGCTCTATTAGTATAGGAGATACCTGAAAACATATCACACTTTTCATCATAGTGCTTTTACCAATGCATAAAATGCATGGAGAAGTCATTTCGAATGACTGGTCCTCAGTGTTGTGAGAACGATGACTGGTTAAAATTTTTGGTGGTTTCTTGTTCAGTCCATAGGCCTACATCATGTGGCAAACCGGTGAGCATGTGGCTCTATTAGTATAGGAGATACCTGAAAACATATCACACTTTTCATCATAGTGCTTTTACCAATGCATAAAATGCATGGAGAAGTCATTTCGAATGACTGGTCCTCAGTGTTGTGAGAACGATGACTGGTTAAAATTTTTGGTGGTTTCTTGTTCAGTCCATAGGCCTACATCATGTGGCAAACCGGTGAGCATGTGGCTCTATTAGTATAGGAGATACCTGAAAACATATCACACTTTTCATCATAGTGCTTTTACCAATGCATAAAATGCATGGAGAAGTCATTTCGAATGACTGGTCCTCAGTGTTGTGAGAACGATGACTGGTTAAAATTTTTGGTGGTTTCTTGTTCAGTCCATAGGCCTACATCATGTGGCAAACCGGTGAGCATGTGGCTCTATTAGTATAGGAGATACCTGAAAACATATCACACTTTTCATCATAGTGCTTTTACCAATGCATAAAATGCATGGAGAAGTCATTTCGAATGACTGGTCCTCAGTGTTGTGAGAACGATGACTGGTTAAAATTTTTGGTGGTTTCTTGTTCAGTCCATAGGCCTACATCATGTGGCAAACCGGTGAGCATGTGGCTCTATTAGTATAGGAGATACCTGAAAACATATCACACTTTTCATCATAGTGCTTTTACCAATGCATAAAATGCATGGAGAAGTCATTTCGAATGACTGGTCCTCAGTGTTGTGAGAACGATGACTGGTTAAAATTTTTGGTGGTTTCTTGTTCAGTCCATAGGCCTACATCATGTGGCAAACCGGTGAGCATGTGGCTCTATTAGTATAGGAGATACCTGAAAACATATCACACTTTTCATCATAGTGCTTTTACCAATGCATAAAATGCATGGAGAAGTCATTTCGAATGACTGGTCCTCAGTGTTGTGAGAACGATGACTGGTTAAAATTTTTGGTGGTTTCTTGTTCAGTCCATAGGCCTACATCATGTGGCAAACCGGTGAGCATGTGGCTCTATTAGTATAGGAGATACCTGAAAACATATCACACTTTTCATCATAGTGCTTTTACCAATGCATAAAATGCATGGAGAAGTCATTTCGAATGACTGGTCCTCAGTGTTGTGAGAACGATGACTGGTTAAAATTTTTGGTGGTTTCTTGTTCAGTCCATAGGCCTACATCATGTGGCAAACCGGTGAGCATGTGGCTCTATTAGTATAGGAGATACCTGAAAACATATCACACTTTTCATCATAGTGCTTTTACCAATGCATAAAATGCATGGAGAAGTCATTTCGAATGACTGGTCCTCAGTGTTGTGAGAACGATGACTGGTTAAAATTTTTGGTGGTTTCTTGTTCAGTCCATAGGCCTACATCATGTGGCAAACCGGTGAGCATGTGGCTCTATTAGTATAGGAGATACCTGAAAACATATCACACTTTTCATCATAGTGCTTTTACCAATGCATAAAATGCATGGAGAAGTCATTTCGAATGACTGGTCCTCAGTGTTGTGAGAACGATGACTGGTTAAAATTTTTGGTGGTTTCTTGTTCAGTCCATAGGCCTACATCATGTGGCAAACCGGTGAGCATGTGGCTCTATTAGTATAGGAGATACCTGAAAACATATCACACTTTTCATCATAGTGCTTTTACCAATGCATAAAATGCATGGAGAAGTCATTTCGAATGACTGGTCCTCAGTGTTGTGAGAACGATGACTGGTTAAAATTTTTGGTGGTTTCTTGTTCAGTCCATAGGCCTACATCATGTGGCAAACCGGTGAGCATGTGGCTCTATTAGTATAGGAGATACCTGAAAACATATCACACTTTTCATCATAGTGCTTTTACCAATGCATAAAATGCATGGAGAAGTCATTTCGAATGACTGGTCCTCAGTGTTGTGAGAACGATGACTGGTTAAAATTTTTGGTGGTTTCTTGTTCAGTCCATAGGCCTACATCATGTGGCAAACCGGTGAGCATGTGGCTCTATTAGTATAGGAGATACCTGAAAACATATCACACTTTTCATCATAGTGCTTTTACCAATGCATAAAATGCATGGAGAAGTCATTTCGAATGACTGGTCCTCAGTGTTGTGAGAACGATGACTGGTTAAAATTTTTGGTGGTTTCTTGTTCAGTCCATAGGCCTACATCATGTGGCAAACCGGTGAGCATGTGGCTCTATTAGTATAGGAGATACCTGAAAACATATCACACTTTTCATCATAGTGCTTTTACCAATGCATAAAATGCATGGAGAAGTCATTTCGAATGACTGGTCCTCAGTGTTGTGAGAACGATGACTGGTTAAAATTTTTGGTGGTTTCTTGTTCAGTCCATAGGCCTACATCATGTGGCAAACCGGTGAGCATGTGGCTCTATTAGTATAGGAGATACCTGAAAACATATCACACTTTTCATCATAGTGCTTTTACCAATGCATAAAATGCATGGAGAAGTCATTTCGAATGACTGGTCCTCAGTGTTGTGAGAACGATGACTGGTTAAAATTTTTGGTGGTTTCTTGTTCAGTCCATAGGCCTACATCATGTGGCAAACCGGTGAGCATGTGGCTCTATTAGTATAGGAGATACCTGAAAACATATCACACTTTTCATCATAGTGCTTTTACCAATGCATAAAATGCATGGAGAAGTCATTTCGAATGACTGGTCCTCAGTGTTGTGAGAACGATGACTGGTTAAAATTTTTGGTGGTTTCTTGTTCAGTCCATAGGCCTACATCATGTGGCAAACCGGTGAGCATGTGGCTCTATTAGTATAGGAGATACCTGAAAACATATCACACTTTTCATCATAGTGCTTTTACCAATGCATAAAATGCATGGAGAAGTCATTTCGAATGACTGGTCCTCAGTGTTGTGAGAACGATGACTGGTTAAAATTTTTGGTGGTTTCTTGTTCAGTCCATAGGCCTACATCATGTGGCAAACCGGTGAGCATGTGGCTCTATTAGTATAGGAGATACCTGAAAACATATCACACTTTTCATCATAGTGCTTTTACCAATGCATAAAATGCATGGAGAAGTCATTTCGAATGACTGGTCCTCAGTGTTGTGAGAACGATGACTGGTTAAAATTTTTGGTGGTTTCTTGTTCAGTCCATAGGCCTACATCATGTGGCAAACCGGTGAGCATGTGGCTCTATTAGTATAGGAGATACCTGAAAACATATCACACTTTTCATCATAGTGCTTTTACCAATGCATAAAATGCATGGAGAAGTCATTTCGAATGACTGGTCCTCAGTGTTGTGAGAACGATGACTGGTTAAAATTTTTGGTGGTTTCTTGTTCAGTCCATAGGCCTACATCATGTGGCAAACCGGTGAGCATGTGGCTCTATTAGTATAGGAGATACCTGAAAACATATCACACTTTTCATCATAGTGCTTTTACCAATGCATAAAATGCATGGAGAAGTCATTTCGAATGACTGGTCCTCAGTGTTGTGAGAACGATGACTGGTTAAAATTTTTGGTGGTTTCTTGTTCAGTCCATAGGCCTACATCATGTGGCAAACCGGTGAGCATGTGGCTCTATTAGTATAGGAGATACCTGAAAACATATCACACTTTTCATCATAGTGCTTTTACCAATGCATAAAATGCATGGAGAAGTCATTTCGAATGACTGGTCCTCAGTGTTGTGAGAACGATGACTGGTTAAAATTTTTGGTGGTTTCTTGTTCAGTCCATAGGCCTACATCATGTGGCAAACCGGTGAGCATGTGGCTCTATTAGTATAGGAGATACCTGAAAACATATCACACTTTTCATCATAGTGCTTTTACCAATGCATAAAATGCATGGAGAAGTCATTTCGAATGACTGG